>NW_025548635.1:285000-300000 GCF_905237065.1 Salmo salar
AGGATGAGGGAGAGAGAGGAGGAGGGAGAGAGAGGAGGAGGGAGAGAGAGGAGGAGGAGGAGAGAGAGAGAGTGAGAGGAGTATGAGGAGAGAGTGAGAGGAGGATGAGGGAGAGAGAGAGGAGGAGGTAGCGAGAGAGGGAGGAGCAGAAGGAGGTAGAGAGTGGGAGTGGAAGGAGGATGAGGGGGAGGGAGGAGAAGGGAGAGAGGAAGGAGACGTAGCAGTAGGAGGTGGAGTGGGAGAAGCAGGGGGGTGATCCGATGTCTTAACTCCAACCTGCCTGGATTTCCTGAGCTGTCTTTATAAACACTATGATCCTGGAAGGAGTCCAGACTAGAGACTGTTCCAGAATAATGAACTGATTCCCTTCCAGATCAGAGATCTGTTTAACCCCCCTTCCCCTCTGGCAGAATGACTACAGGCTGCTTCTTGAACTCAGTATTATCCACACTATGTCAAAGATCGGCTGTGAAAAAGCCAACTGACACTTACTCTTGTGTTACTGACTTGTTGCACCCTCGACAACTACTGTGATTATTATTATCTGACCCTGCTGGTCGTCTATGAACGTTTGAACATTTTGGCCATGTTCTGTTATAATCTCCACCCGGCACAGCCAGAAGAGGACTGGCCACCCCTCATAGCCTGGTTCCTCTCTAGGTTTCTTCCTATGTTCCGGCCTTTCTAGGGAGTTTTTCCTAGCCACCCCTCATGTCCTGGTTCCTCTCTAGGTTTCTTCCTAGGGTTCTGGCCTTTCTAGGGAGTTTTTCCTAGCCACCGTGCTTCTACACCTGCATTGCTTGCTGTTTGGGGGGGTTTTAGGCTGGGTTTCTGTACAGCACTTTGAGACATTTACATTTACATTCAGCTGATGTAAGAAGGGCTATAGAAATAAATTTGATTTGATTTGACTATGTAATACTGTAGCGTACATACCGTTGTATCTCTCAGAAATACTTTTAGTTCGTCAGTGAAACAACAAGTTATTCCTGTAATACCGAAATAGTACTTCAGACACCCAGCACTCGGTTAGAGTCAGATTCAGGACACGACTGTTCTTCTCTGGAACACTAGCTGGTTGGAAATGAAAACCTCGTTGTCTCTGTGATGGGAAGTTTAAATGAAAAATAAATCCTTATTGGAACAGGTGGTGTGAGAGTTTTTATTTGATTCCTCGGACAGCGCCAGCCTGCCTGGCTGGAAGAATTCTCTCTCCTCCTGGGAGTTTGGCCGTCCGAAAACCTCCCAGTACCAATCAGACCCCCTGTTATACCCAGTATCTATTACCAATCAGACCCCCTGTTATACCCAGTATCTATTACCAATCAGACCCCCTGTTATACCCAGTATCTATTACCAATCAGACCCCCTGTTATAACCAGTATCTATTACCAATCAGACCCCCTGTTATACCCAGTATCTATTACCAATCAGACCCCCTGTTATACCCAGTATCTATTACCAATCAGACTCCCTGTTATACCCAGTATCTATTACCAATCAGACCCCCTGTTATACCCAGTATTTATTTACCAATCAGATCCCCTGTTATACCCAGTATCTATTACCAATCAGACCCCCTGTTATACCCAGTATCTATTACCAATCAGACCCCCTGTTATACCCAGTATCTATTACCAATCAGACCCCCTGTTATACCCAGTATCTATTACCAATCAGACCCCCTGTTATACCCAGTATCTATTACCAATCAGACCCCTGTTATACCCAGTATCTATTACCAATCAGACCCCCTGTTATACCCAGTATCTATTACCAATCAGACCCCCTGTTATACCCAGTATCTATTACCAATCAGACCCCCTGTTATAACCAGTATCTATTACCAATCAGACCCCCTGTTATACCCAGTATCTATTACCAATCAGACCCCTGTTATACCCAGTATCTATTACCAATCAGACCCCCTGTTATACCCAGTATCTATTACCAATCAGACCCCTGTTATACCCAGTATCTATTACCAATCAGACCCCCTGTTATACCCAGTATCTATTACCAATCAGACTCCCTGTTATACCCAGTATCTATTACCAATCAGACCCCCTGTTATACCCAGTATCTATTACCAATCAGACCCCCTGTTATACCCAGTATCTATTACCAATCAGACCCCCTGTTATAACCAGTATCTATTACCAATCAGACCCCCTGTTATACCCAGTATCTATTACCAATCACACCCCCTGTTATAACCAGTATCTATTACCAATCAGACCCCCTGTTATACCCAGTATCTATTACCAATCAGACCCCCTGTTATACCCAGTATCTATTACCAATCACACCCCTGTTATACCCAGTATCTATTACCAATCAGACCCCCTGTTATACCCAGTATCTATTACCAATCAGACCCCCTGTTATAACCAGTATCTATTACCAATCAGACCCCCTGTTATACCCAGTATCTATTACCAATCAGACCCCCTGTTATAACCAGTATCTATTACCAATCAGACCCCTGTTATACCCAGTATCTATTACCAATCAGACCCTCCGTTATACCCAGTATCTATTACCAATCAGACCCCCTGTTATACCCAGTATCTATTACCAATCAGACCCCCTGTTATACCCAGTATCTATTACCAATCAGACTCCCTGTTATAACCAGTATCTATTACCAATCAGACCCCTGTTATACCCAGTATCTATTACCAATCAGACCCCCTGTTATACCCAGTATCTATTACCAATCAGACCCCCTGTTATACCCAGTATCTATTACCAATCAGACCCCCTGTTATACCCAGTATCTATTACCAATCAGACCCCCTGTTATACCCAGTATCTATTACCAATCAGACCCCTGTTATACCCAGTATCTATTACCAATCAGACCCCCTGTTATACCCAGTATCTATTACCAATCAGACCCCTGTTATACCCAGTATCTATTACCAATCAGACCCCCTGTTATACCCAGTATCTATTACCAATCAGACCCCCTGTTATAACCAGTATCTATTACCAATCACACCCCCTGTTATACCCAGTATCTATTACCAATCAGACCCCCTGTTATACCCAGTATCTATTACCAATCAGACCCCCTGTTATACCCAGTATCTATTACCAATCAGACCCCTGTTATACCCAGTATCTATTACCAATCAGACCCCTGTTATACCCAGTATCTATTACCAATCAGACCCCTGTTATACCCAGTATCTATTACCAATCAGACCCCCTGTTATACCCAGTATCTATTACCAATCAGACCCGTGTTATAACCAGTATCTATTACCAATCAGACCCGTGTTATAACCAGTATCTATTACCAATCACACCCCCTGTTATACCCAGTATCTATTACCAATCAGACCCCCTCTTATACCCAGTATCTATTACCAATCACACCCCTGTTATACCCAGTATCTATTACCAATCACACCCCTGTTATACCCAGTATCTATTACCAATCAGACCCCCTGTTATACCCAGTATATATTACCAATCAGACCCCCTGTTATACCCAGTATCTATTACCAATCAGACTCCCTGTTATACCCAGTATCTATTACCAATCAGACCCGTGTTATACCCAGTATCTATTACCAATCAGACCCGTGTTATACCCAGTATCTATTACCAATCAGACCCCCTGTTATAACCAGTATCTATTACCAATCAGACCCCCTGTTATACCCAGTATCTATTACCAATCAGACCCCTGTTATACCCAGTATCTATTACCAATCAGACCCCCTGTTATACCCAGTATCTATTACCAATCAGACCCCCTGTTATACCCAGTATCTATTACCAATCAGACCCCCTGTTATAACCAGTATCTATTACCAATCAGACCCCTGTTATACCCAGTATCTATTACCAATCAGACCCCCTGTTATACCCAGTATCTATTACCAATCAGACCCCCTGTTATACCCAGTATCTATTACCAATCAGACCCCTGTTATACCCAGTATCTATTACCAATCAGACCCCTGTTATACCCAGTATCTATTACCAATCAGACCCCCTGTTATACCCAGTATCTATTACCAATCAGACCCCCTGTTATACCCAGTATCTATTACCAATCAGACCCCCTGTTATACCCAGTATCTATTACCAATCAGACCCCCTGTTATACCCAGTATCTATTACCAATCAGACCCCCTGTTATACCCAGTATCTATTACCAATCAGACCCCCTGTTATACCCAGTATCTATTACCAATCAGACCCCCTGTTATACCCAGTATCTATTACCAATCACACCCCTGTTATACCCAGTATCTATTACCAATCAGACCCCCTGTTATACCCAGTATCTATTACCAATCAGACCCCCTGTTATACCCAGTATCTATTACCAATCAGACCCCCTGTTATACCCAGTATCTATTACCAATCACACCCCCTGTTATAACCAGTATCTATTACCAATCAGACCCGTGTTATAACCAGTATCTATTACCAATCAGACCCGTGTTATAACCAGTATCTATTACCAATCAGACCCGTGTTATAACCAGTATCTATTACCAATCAGACCCCCTGTTATAACCAGTATCTATTACCAATCAGACCCCCTGTTATACCCAGTATCTATTACCAATCAGACCCCCTGTTATACCCAGTATCTATTACCAATCAGACCCCCTGTTATACCCAGTATCTATTACCAATCAGACCCCCTGTTATACCCAGTATCTATTACCAATCAGACCCCCTGTTATAACCAGTATCTATTACCAATCAGACCCCCTGTTATACCCAGTATCAATTACCAATCAGACCCCCTGTTATACCCAGTATCTATTACCAATCAGACCCCCTGTTATACCCAGTATCTATTACCAATCAGACCCCCTGTTATACCCAGTATCTATTACCAATCAGACCCCCTGTTATACCCAGTATCTATTACCAATCAGACCCCCTGTTATACCCAGTATCTATTACCAATCAGACCCCCTGTTATACCCAGTATCTATTACCAATCAGACCCCCTGTTATACCCAGTATTTATTTACCAATCAGATCCCTGTTATACCCAGTATCTATTACCAATCAGACCCCCTGTTATACCCAGTATCTATTACCAATCAGACCCCCTGTTATAACCAGTATCTATTACCAATCAGACCCCCTGTTATACCCAGTATCTATTACCAATCAGACCCCTGTTATACCCAGTATCTATTACCAATCAGACCCCCTGTTATACCCAGTATCTATTACCAATCAGACCCCCTGTTATACCCAGTATCTATTACCAATCAGACCCCCTGTTATACCCAGTATCTATTACCAATCAGACCCCCTGTTATACCCAGTATCTATTACCAATCAGACCCCCTGTTATAACCAGTATCTATTACCAATCAGACCCCCTGTTATACCCAGTATCTATTACCAATCAGACCCCCTGTTATACCCAGTATCTATTACCAATCAGACTCCCTGTTATACCCAGTATCTATTACCAATCAGATCCCTGTTATACCCAGTATCTATTACCAATCAGACCCCCTGTTATACCCAGTATCTATTACCAATCAGACCCCCTGTTATAACCAGTATCTATTACCAATCAGACCCCCTGTTATAACCAGTATCTATTACCAATCAGACCCCTGTTATACCCAGTATCTATTACCAGTCTCTCTGTGTACTGTGAGAGAGTTACAGGTCCAGTCTCTCTGTGTACTGTGAGAGAGTTACAGGTCCAGTCTCTCTGTGTACTGTGAGAGAGTTACAGGTCCAGTCTCTCTGTGTACTGTGAGAGAGTTACAGGTCCAGTCTCTCTGTGTACTGTGAGAGAGTTACAGGGTCCAGTCTCTCTGTGTACTGTGAGAGAGTTACAGGTCCAGTCTCTCTGTGTACTGTGAGAGAGTTACAGGTCCAGTCTCTCTGTGTACTGTGAGAGAGTTACAGGGTCCAGTCTCTCTGTGTACTGCGAGAGAGTTACAGGTCCAGTCTCTCTGTGTACTGCGAGAGAGTTACAGGTCCAGTCTCTGTGTACTGCGAGAGAGTTACAGGTCCAGTCTCTCTGTGTACTGTGAGAGAGTTACAGGTCCAGTCTCTCTGTGTACTGTGAGAGAGTTGCAGGTCCAGTCTCTCTGTGTACTGTGAGAGAGTTACAGGGTCCAGTCTCTCTGTGTACTGCGAGAGAGTTACAGGTCCAGTCTCTCTGTGTACTGCGAGAGAGTTACGGGTCCAGTCTCTCTGTGTACTGTGAGAGAGTTACAGGTCCAGTCTCTCTGTGTACTGTGAGAGAGTTACAGGTCCAGTCTCTCTGTGTACTGTGAGAGAGTTACAGGTCCAGTCTCTCTGTGTACTGTGAGAGAGTTAGAGGTCCAGTCTCTCTGTGTACTGTGAGAGAGTTAGAGGGTCCAGTCTCTCTGTGTACTGTGAGAGAGTTACAGGTCCAGTCTCTCTGTGTACTGTGAGAGAGTTACAGGTCCAGTCTCTCTGTGTACTGTGAGAGAGTTAGAGGTCCAGTCTCTCTGTGTACTGTGAGAGAGTTACAGGTCCAGTCTCTCTGTGTACTGTGAGAGAGTTACAGGTCCAGTCTCTCTGTGTACTGTGAGAGAGTTACGGGTCCAGTCTCTCTGTGTACTGTGAGAGAGTTACAGGTCCAGTCTCTCTGTGTACTGTGAGAGAGTTACAGGTCCAGGGGTAACTAGAAACACTTTAAAGGTCCAGAGATCAACAACAATTAAAGGCCAATCCGTAGTTTAACAAAGCAGCAGCAGTGTTTAAACCTTTACCAGATCTAGCCCCGCTACCTACTTCATTTTCAGTTGTTATTTTTATTAGGTGTGAAGTCTCCCTCTCCTCCTCCTCCTCCTCCGACCCTGGAGGCCTCGGTCCAGAACGTGGAGCTGAAGTTCTGCAGCAGAGCGACGGTGAACTGTGCCGGGGGAACCGTGGGAGCTGTTAAAGTGTGCGCCAGGACCCCAGGTGTGTGCAGCTGTGCCCTGTTAAACTTTACTGCTTTTTACCCCAACGCCGCCCAACGCCGAGACTCTTCTCTTTCGCTTTTACACACTCAACTCAGTCCTCCCTGGACTTCAGTCCAAATGTTTAGTTTGTTGTGTCGTCACCGCTGGTCTCAGAGGGAGTCTTGTCATTTGATGTCCCGAAACAGAATGGCTTTACTCTCCACACAGAGAGCTAACAGACCCAGAACAAGTTCAACAGCAGGTCACTTTGTAGAATCCATTTTGAAATTAGTTTTCTCTAAATCCAGACTGATGTAGTTACATTGTGTGTCTTTCCTCCTTGTTCTCCTCCTCCTCTTCCTTCTCCTCCTCCTCCTTCTTCTTCTCTCTCCTCCTTCTTCTCCGCCTCCTCCTCCTCCTGTCCTCCTTCTTCTCCTCCTTGTCCTTCCTTCTCCTCCTCCTCCTTGTTCTCCTCCTCCTCCTCCTTCTTCTCCTCCTCCTCCTCCTCCTCCTCTTCCTTCTCCTCCTCCTCCTCCTTGTGCTTCTTCTCCTCCTTGTCCTTCTTCTCCTCCTCCTCCTTCTCCTCCTTGTCCTTCTTCTCCTCCTCCTTCTTCTCCTCCTCCTCCTTGTTCTCCTCTTCCTTCTCCTCCTTGTCCTTCTTCTCCTCCTCCTTCTTCTCCTCCTCTTCCTTCTCCTCCTCCTCCTTCTTCTCCGCCTCCTCCTTCTCCTCCTCCTCTCCAGGTTCACCAGAGGGTGTTAAGGAGAAGCTGGTTCCTCTGCTACAGGGTCCGTCTGACACTAAAGAACTTCATCAGAGTCGCTGGCTCAATGAGCTCCGTAAGCCTGAGTCTCTGCTGGCCCCAGACCTCCTGACCTTCTCGGTGCAGATACCCCGGCGCGGGGACGACGGCCATAACTCCTCTGGTAGGTTCCCACACCTCTACAGCTACAACATCTAGCTGCTACGGTGTAGATGAAACCTCTGGTCGTTCAGACCAGTTAAATCATCGACCTTCTATACGACGTCTAGTACAACAATACCGAAGTCCTCCACAGGTCATGTGATCAGTTCCCTACGTCATGTGATCAGTTCCCTACGTCATGTGATCAGTTCCCTACGTCATGTGATCAGTCCTATGTTTTTGGGTTCAGGAAGTTGTTTTCCAGTGTTATTTGGAAACAGGAAGACAGGTTGACATGAGTTCTGGTGTTCTCTGGACGGTCGTGTTTCACCGTCAGTAGGAAGTAGAACTAACCTCTATATTTATTTTTATTTATTTTATTTCACCTTTATTTAACCAGGTAGGCAAGTTGAGAACAAGTTCTCATTTACAACTGCGACCTGGCCAAGATAAAGCAAAGCAGTTCGACAACATACAAAAACACAGAGTTACACATGGAGTAAAACAACATACAATCAATGATACAGTAGAAAAATAAATCTATATACAATGTGAGCAAATGATGTGAGATAAGGGAGGTAAAGGCAATAAATAGGCCATGGTGGCAAAGTAAATACAATATAGCAAGTAAAACACTGGAATGGTAGATTTGTAGTTTGAAGAAAGTTCAAAGTTAAAATATAAATAATATGGTGCAAAGGAGCAAAATAAATTAAATAAATACAGTAGGGGAAGAGGTAGTAGTTTGGGCTAAATTATAGATGGGCTATGTACAGGTGCAGTGATCTGTGAGCTGCTCTGACAGCTGGTGCTTAAAGCTAGTGAGGGAGATAAGTGTTTCCAGTTTCAGAGATTTTTGTAGTTCGTTCCAGTCATTGGCAGCAGAGAACTGGAAGGAGAGACGGCCAAAGGAGGAATTGGCTTTGGGGGTAACCAGAGAGATATACCTGCTGGAGCGCGTGCTACAGGTGGGTGCTGCTATGGTGACCAGTGAGCGGGGCTTTACCTAGCAGGGTCTTGTAGATGACCTGGAGCCAGTGGGTTTGGCGACGAGTATGAAGCGAAGGCCAGCCAACGAGAGCGTACAGGTCACAGTGGTGGGTAGTATATGGGGCTTTGGTGACAAAACGGATGGCACTGTGATAGACTACATCCAGTTTATTGAGTAGGGTATTGGAGGCTATTTTTTTAAATGACATCGTCGAGGATCGGTAGGATGGTCAGTTTTACGAGGGTATGTTTGGCAGCATGAGTGAAGGATGCTTTGTTGCGAAATAGGAAGCCAATTCTAGATTTAACTTTGGATTGGAGATGTTTGATGTGAGTCTGGAAGGAGAGTTTACAGTCTAACCAGACACCTAGGTATTTGTAGTTGTCCACATATTCTAAGTCAGAACCGTCCAGAGTAGTGATGCTGGACAGGCGGGCAGGTGCGGGCAGCGATCGGTTGAAGAGCATGCATTTAGTTTTACTTGTATTTAAGAGCAGTTGGAGACCACGGAAGGAGAGTTGAATGGCATTGAAGCTCGTCTGGAGGGTTGTTAACACAGTGTCCAAAGAAGGGCCAGATGTATACAGAATGGTGTCGCCTGCGTAGAGATGGATCAGAGATTCACCAGCAGCAAGAGCGACATCATTTATGTATACAGAGAAAAGAGTTGGCCAAAGAATTGAACCCTGTGGTACCCCCATAGAGACTGCCAGAGGTCCGGACAGTAGGCCCTGATACACTGATGATGACTGATACACGTTTCCCCCCTGGTCCACCAGCTTTCTGCTGCTGTCGTCCTTCACTGCATGTGTGGTACAGTAAGCAGGGGTGGACTTGGAGGTGGTGGTGGGGGTGTGGGGGTTGGTGTGACCGAGTCAGTTACTAAGAGCAGAGATCCCATGCTGCTTCAGGAGAGAAGAGGAGCAGAGTGTTCTCCACAGACAGACAGACAGACAGACAGACAGACAGACAGACAGACAGACAGACAGACAGACAGACAGACAGACAGACAGACAGACAGACAGACAGAGAGACAGACAGACAGACAGACAGCATATTCTGGGAGGTGTTCCCGGCTAGAAAAGAGACACCACCGTTAAAGGAATCGACTAGTTTCCTCAGGAACTTCAGAATCTGTTGAATTCTTCTTTCTCCTCTCATGAGGCATCTCAAAGCCCTTCTTTATACGTGACTATATACAAATGACAATAGAGTCCAGTAAGCAGCTCATCAGGGATGTGTGGACATTTCCTTTATGTCCTGGTGGCTCAGTGTTATGGACAGTCATCGTAGAAACACAACACAAAACAAAGGTTTGGCTTAATTTATAGGCCCTTATATGTCCAGTAGTCCTCCCTCTTCCAGACCTGTTGGAGACGTCCTGTATTCTCCATCTCCTTATATGTCCAGTAGTCCTCCCTCTTCCAGACCTGTTGGAGACGTCCTGTATTCTCCATCTCCTTATATGTCCAGTAGTCCTCCCTCTTCCAGACCTGTTGGAGACGTCCTGTATTCTCCATCTCCTTATATGTCCAGTAGTCCTCCCTCTTCCAGACCTGTTGGAGTCGTTCTGTATTCTCCATCTCCTTGTCCAGTAGTCCTCCATCTTCCAGACCTGTTGGAGTCGTTCTGTATTCTCCATCTCCTTATCCAGTAGTCCTCCCTCTTCCAGACCTGTTGGAGACGTCCTGTATTCTCCATCTCCTTATATGTCCAGTAGTCCTCCCTCTTCCAGACCTGTTGGAGACGTCCTGTATTCTCCATCTCCTTATATGTCCAGTAGTCCTCCCTCTTCCAGACCTGTTGGAGACGTCCTGTATTCTCCATCTCCTTATATGTCCAGTAGTCCTCCCTCTTCCAGACCTGTTGGAGACGTCCTGTATTCTCCATCTCCTTATATGTCCAGTAGTCCTCCCTCTTCCAGACCTGTTGGAGTCGTTCTGTATTCTCCATCTCCTTGTCCAGTAGTCCTCCATCTTCCAGACCTGTTGGAGTCGTTCTGTATTCTCCATCTCCTTATCCAGTAGTCCTCCCTCTTCCAGACCTGTTGGAGACGTCCTGTATTCTCCATCTCCTTGTCCAGTAGTCCTCCCTCTTCCAGACCTGTTGGAGTCGTTCTGTATTCTCCATCTCCTTATATGTCCAGTAGTCCTCCCTCTTCCAGACCTGTTGGAGTCGTCCTGTATTCTCCATCTCCTTATATGTCCAGTAGTCCTCCCTGTTCCAGACCTGTTGGAGTCGTTCTGTATTCTCCATCTCCTTATCCAGTAGTCCTCCCTCTTCCAGACCTGTTGGAGACGTCCTGTATTCTCCATCTCCTTATATGTCCAGTAGTCCTCCCTCTTCCAGACCTGTTGGAGTCGTTCTGTATTCTCCATCTCCTTGTCCAGTAGTCCTCCCTCTTCCAGACCTGTTGGAGTCGTTCTGTATTCTCCATCTCCTTGTCCAGTAGTCCTCCCTCTTCCAGACCTGTTGGAGTCGTTCTGTATTCTCCATCTCCTTATCCAGTAGTCCTCCCTCTTCCAGACCTGTTGGAGACGTCCTGTATTCTCCATCTCCTTATCCAGTAGTCCTCCCTCTTCCAGACCTGTTGGAGACGTTCTGTATTCTCCATCTCCTTATCCAGTAGTCCTCCCTCTTCCAGACCTGTTGGAGACGTCCTGTATTCTCCATCTCCTTGTCCAGTAGTCCTCCCTCTTCCAGACCTGTTGGAGACGTTCTGTATTCTCCATCTCCTTGTCCAGTAGTCCTCCCTCTTCCAGACCTGTTGGAGTCGTTCTGTATTCTCCATCTCCTTATCCAGTAGTCCTCCCTCTTCCAGACCTGTTGGAGTCGTTCTGTATTCTCCATCTCCTTATATGTCCAGTAGTCCTCCCTCTTCCAGACCTGTTGGAGTCGTTCTGTATTCTCCATCTCCTTGTCCAGTAGTCCTCCCTCTTCCAGACCTGTTGGAGACGTCCTGTATTCTCCATCTCCTTGTCCAGTAGTCCTCCTTCTTCCAGACCTGTTGGAGATGTTCTGTATTCTCCATCTCCTTATATGTCCAGTAGTCCTCCCTCTTCCAGACCTGTTGGAGTCGTTCTGTATTCTCCATCTCCTTATATGTCCAGTAGTCCTCCCTCTTCCAGACCTGTTGGAGACGTCCTGTATTCTCCATCTCCTTATCCAGTAGTCCTCCCTGTTCCAGACCTGTTGGAGTCGTTCTGTATTCTCCATCTCCTTATCCAGTAGTCCTCCCTCTTCCAGACCTGTTGGAGTCGTTCTGTATTCTCCATCTCCTTGTCCAGTAGTCCTCCCTCTTCCAGACCTGTTGGAGTCGTTCTGTATTCTCCATCTCCTTATCCAGTAGTCCTCCATCTTCCAGACCTGTTGGAGTCGTTCTGTATTCTCCATCTCCTTATATGTCCAGTAGTCCTCCCTCTTCCAGACCTGTTGGAGTCGTTCTGTATTCTCCATCTCCTTATCCAGTAGTCCTCCCTCTTCCAGACCTGTTGGAGACGTCCTGTATTCTCCATCTCCTTGTCCAGTAGTCCTCCCTCTTCCAGACCTGTTGGAGACGTCCTGTGTTCTCCATCTCCTTGTCCAGTAGTCCTCCCTCTTCCAGACCTGTTGGAGTCGTTCTGTGTTCTCCGACTCTCTGGGGGGTAAGACATCGCCATAGAGACTGAGATGTGTGAGTTATCCAGCCGGCAGCGTTGTGTGTTTGTGTCCTAAAGGTGCGTTAATCTTGGCGTTGAGATGTACTGTACCAGACCCGTAGAGACTGAGCGGTATCACTGTCCACTGTCCGGGACTCTGCAGCATTGAGTCTCCTCTCCCCTAGTGAGGTCAGGAATATCAGCATGTTATCACCCTCTCCACGTATCCCCCCTTGTCCCGTTCTCCATCCCGGCATTCCCGACCAGAGAATCTATCCCTGGGAATCCTCCTCGCTCCACAGGATTCCACCAACAGATTGATGCCTCTGGAAAAAAAGACATGACATCACTGCTTTTCATATCCTTCTTCTCTGAGAGTCTCTTAAAAACCTCAGGAAGAAGAGAGCTCGGTGGGGGGGTGGGGGGGGGTGAGTCCTAAATGATTCCCTATATAGTGCACTACTTTTGACCAGAACACTATGGGTACTATATAAGGAATAGGATTGTCGTTTGAGACGCAGCCACAGAAGGAGTCTCCTGTGCACTCTGGGGACTTCTCTCCTGGCTAAGGACACGTACAGGAGAATCTGACACCACATGAAAAAATAAATATCCCTCAAGTGTTTAGTCTGTTGTCTTCAGGTCCTTTACATCGCTTTTAATACAGGCTGCGGAGATTCATCGTGTGTCCTCGACTTCATCTCTAAAGCTGCTCTCTGAATCACGTCGAGAACGCTGCTCCTAAATGTGTCACCGCTGACATGGAGCTCAGAGCTCCATCCTGACCTGACTGGTAGCATGAGATCTGTGACTCTTCTCAGGTTTATTAAACCTGGAGGGATTTGTGAGGTTAACCCGATCCAACAATTCTCCTCTATCGAGATCTGTGACTCTTCTCAGGTTTATTAAACCTGGAGGGATTTGTGAGGTTAACCCGATCCAACAATTCTCCTCTATCGAGATCTGTGAGTCTTGTCAGGTTATTAAACCTGGAGGGATTTGTCGAGTAACCCGACCAGCCTCCTCTATCGAGCTGTGAGTCTTGTCAGGTTTATTAAACCTGGAGGATTTGTGAGTTAACCCGATCCATGACAATTCTCCTCTGATCGAGATCTGTGAGTCTTCTCAGGTTTAAACCTGGAGGGATTTATTAGTCGATACTGGACATCAGACCGTACTAGTCGATACTGGACATCGTCAGACCGTACTAGTCGATACTGGACACCAGACCGTACTAGTCGATACTGGACACCAGACCGTACTAGTCGATACTGGACACGTCAGACCGTACTAGTCGATACTGGACATCGTCAGACC
The DNA here is from genome assembly GCF_905237065.1 of Salmo salar. NCBI lineage: Eukaryota > Metazoa > Chordata > Actinopteri > Salmoniformes > Salmonidae > Salmo > Salmo salar. Next base: position 298,772 of record NW_025548635.1, read on the forward strand.
GTACTAGTCGATACTGGACATCGTCAGACCGTACTAGTCGATACTGGACACCAGACCGTACTAGTCGATACTGGACACACCAGACCGTACTAGTCGATACTGGACATCACCAGACCGTACTAGTCGATACTGGACGTCATCAGACAGTACTAGTCGATACTGGACGTCATCAGACCGTACTAGTCGATACTGGACGTCGTCGGACCGTACTAGTCGATACTGGACGTCGTCAGACCGTACTAGTCGATACTGGACGCCGTCGGACCGTACTAGTCGATACTGGGGGCCGTCAGACCGTACTTAGTCGATACTGGGGCCGTCGGACCGTACTAGTCGATACTGGACGCCGTCGGACCGTACTAGTCGATACTGGGGGCCGTCAGACCGTACTAGTCGATACTGGGGGCCGTCAGACCGTACTAGTCGATACTGGGGGCCGTCAGACCGTACTAGTCGATACTGGACGTCGTCAGACCGTACTAGTCGATACTGGACGTCGTCAGACCGTACTAGTCGATACTGGACGTCGTCAGACCGTACTAGTCGATACTGGACGTCGTCAGACCCTACTAGTCGATACTGGACGTCGTTAGACCCTACTAGTCGATACTGGACGCCGTCAGACCCTACTAGTCATAATATGATGGATGAAGGGAGAGTCATTGATAATGTTTTCCTAAAGGTGTAATGACCAGAGTACACATTTTAACCTGTTGGGGCTACAGGTTAGCAATGAACCCCGAGTCGGGGTTGCTAACAAGGCTGGAAATTCAAAACATCAAAAATCTAATAATTTCAATTTCTCAAACAATCAACTATTTTACACAATTTAAAAGATAAACATCTCCTTAATCTAACCACATTGTTCGATTTTCAAAGAGGCTTTACGGCAAAAGCATAAAGTTAGATTATGTTAGGACAGTACATAGCCACAAAAGTACAAACATCCATTTTCAATTCAAGGTCAGGCGTCACCAAAAGCAGAAACCAGCTAGAATTATGCACTAACCTTTGATGATCTCCATCAGATGACACTCCTAGGACATTATGTTATACAATACATGCATTTTTTGTTCCATCAAGTTCATATTTATATCCAAAAACAGCATTTTACAGTAGCGTGAAATTCAGATTTTTTTCTTCTCTGAAATGCTTCCGGTGAACATAACAAAATTACTATTCGAAAACATTGGTAAATTATAATATTGTCATTCAAAGAATAATATATT
>NW_025548635.1:305000-333441 GCF_905237065.1 Salmo salar
GTCTTCAGAACCAGGTGATCTAGTCTGTCTGAGAGATGGGTTAGCTGTCTTCAGAACCAGGTGATCTAATCTGTCTGAGAGATGGGTTAGCTGTCTTCAGAACCAGGTGATCTAATCTGTCTGAGAGATGGGTTAGCTGTCTTCAGAACCAGGTGACCTAGTCTGTCTGAGAGATGGGTTAGCTGTCTTCAGAACCAGGTGATCTAGTCTGTCTGAGAGATGGGTTAGCTGTCTTCAGAACCAGGTGACCTAGTCTGTCTGAGAGATGGGTTAGCTGTCTTCAGAACCAGGTGATCTAGTCTGTCTGAGAGATGGGTTAGCTGTCTTCAGAACCAGGTGACCTAATCTGTCTGAGAGATGGGTTAGCTGTCTTCAGAACCAGGTGATCTAGTCTGTCTGAGAGATGGGTTAGCTGTCTTCAGAACCAGGTGACCTAGTCTGTCTGAGAGATGGGTTAGCTGTCTTCAGAACTAACCAGCCATCAACACATTGCTTCTCTTGAATTGTTTACCAGCCAATTGGGAGAAAAAAAAAAATCCGATTGAGTTAGAAAATGGGGAGTCAGTCTGTACTACGATACGCATCAGAAGTCCCGTGGAGAAACCCCCACTAAACTAAAAACCAATCTGTTTCTAGTTAAACGCTGCGGAGTTTGGAACATTCTAATAAATTAAACCAAAAACGAAAGGACTTGGATTTATCACAAAGAGAACTGAGGAACGCTGCTTTGAAATGTCCTCTTTTTTTACGGGTCCCAAATGCGGATAATCATTTCATATTGGGTGTTAACTCCTTTCCTGTGCAACCTGCCACAACCCCCAGGGCGACTTGTCCTAACTGAGCCAGTTCAACCCCCAGGGCGACTTGTCCTAACTGAGCCAGTTCAACCCCCAGGGCGACTTGTCCTAACTGAGCCAGTTCAACCCCCAGGCGACTTGTCCTAACTGAGCCAGTTCAACCCCCAGGGCGACTTGTCCTAACTGAGCCAGTTCAACCCCAGGGCGACTTGTCCTAACTGAGCCAGTTCAACCCCCAGGGCGACTTGTCCTAACTGAGCCAGTTCAACCCCCAGGCGACTTGTCCTAACTGAGCCAGTTCAACCCCCAGGGCGACTTGTCCTAACTGAGCCAGTTCAACCCCCAGGGCGACTTGTCCTAACTGAGCCAGTTCAACCCCCAGGGCGACTTGTCCTAACTGAGCCAGTTCAACCCCCAGGCGACTTGTCCTAACTGAGCCAGTTCAACCCCCAGGGCGACTTGTCCTAACTGAGCCAGTTCAACCCCCAGGCGACTTGTCCTAACTGAGCCAGTTCAACCCCCAGGGCGACTTGTCCTAACTGAGCCAGTTCAACCCCCAGGCGACTTGTCCTAACTGAGCCAGTTCAACCCCCAGGGCGACTTGTCCTAACTGAGCCAGTTCAACCCCAGGGCGACTTGTCCTAACTGAGCCAGTTCAACCCCCAGGGCGACTTGTCCTAACTGAGCCAGTTCAACCCCCAGGGCGACTTGTCCTAACTGAGCCAGTTCAACCCCCAGGGCGACTTGTCCTAACTGAGCCAGTTCAACCCCCAGGGCGACTTGTCCTAACTGAGCCAGTTCAACCCCAGGCGACTTGTCCTAACTGAGCCAGTTCAACCCCCAGGCGACTTGTCCTAATTGAGCCAGTTCAACCCCCAGGGCGACTTGTCCTAACTGAGCCAGTTCAACCCCCAGGGCGACTTGTCCTAACTGAGCCAGTTCAACCCCCAGGGCGACTTGTCCTAACTGAGCCAGTTCAACCCCCAGGGCGACTTGTCCTAACTGAGCCAGTTCAACCCCCAGGCGACTTGTCCTAACTGAGCCAGTTCAACCCCCAGGGCGACTTGTCCTAACTGAGCCAGTTCAACCCCCAGGGCTACTTGTCCTAACTGAGCCAGTTCAACCCCCAGGGCGACTTGTCCTAATTGAGCCAGTTCAACCCCCAGGGCGACTTGTCCTAACTGAGCCAGTTTATTTGAGATGGGAGAGACACCAGTAACATTCAGCAACGTTATTAAGTCCAAGTCTCTTTGTCTCAACAATAAAACATGATTCATATGGACCTTTTTTTTTGTGTGTTATGATGTTATGACACAATGAATAATGAGAAATCAATGTTGACATGAAAAAAAAGCCATTTGGTTGGGGATGAAGGGAGGGAGGGATGAAGGGAGGGAGGGATGAAGGGAGGGAGGTATTGGGGCAGTAGCTGGGCCAAGCAGCTGAAGGGAGGACCTGGCAGGGCAGTAGACTGATAGATTGACTGTTGTTCCATCCCTGGCAAGGCTCAGGAGTCCAAGACCACAGGTTAGCCGACCACATGGACAGAGCTGAGAGCCAGAGGGGAGTCCACTCTCACTCTGCTGTAAACACCACAGGTTGGACAGTGGCTGGTTTCTAGTTTGTTCCTGTGGATAGATGGAGTAGTCTATGGGCTGGCCAATATGTGGTGGGGAGAGGAGGAGAAGGAGAGAGGAGAGGAGGAGGGCAGGGGAGAGAGAGGAGAGGGGAGGAGGGCAGGGGTGAGAGAGGAGAGGAGAGGGGAGAGAGAGAAGAGTGAAGGAGGGGAGGGGTGAGAGAGGAGAGGGGGAGGGAGAGGAGAGGAGGAGGGCAGGGGTGAGAGAGGGGAGGGGAGAGAGAGAGAGGAGGAGGGCAGGGGAGAGAGAGGAGAGAAGAAGGGCAGGGGGGAGAGAGGAGAGGGAGAGGGAAGGAGAGAGAGGAGGAAGGCAGGGAAGAGAGAGGAGAGGGGAGAGGAGGAGGGCAGGGGAGAGAGAGGGGAGGGGAGAGAGAGAGAGGAGGAGGGCAGGGGAGAGAGAGGAGAGAAGAAGGGCAGAGGGGAGAGGGAGAGGGAAGGACAGGGGAGGGAGAGAAGAGTGAAGGAGGGCAGGGGTGAGAGAGGAGAGGGAAGGAGAGGGGAGGAGACGGACAGGGGGGAGAGGGGCGTGTGAGGAGTCATTTGTAGAGAACGTCGGGGGCGGAGCGACCCAGGCCTGCAGGTGTTCCTCTAGGCCTCCCTGGAGGGAGGGGAGAGACGGCGGGAGTAGCGGGGGGAGTCTTTATGAGCAGAGAAGAAAGAAAGGGAGAGAGAGAGAGAGCATGTGTTTTCCCCAGACACACCAGCAGCTGCAGCCACACTGTGATTTATGCTTTTCTCTGAACTCTGGGATTTCAAAATGTTACATTTAATCAAACGCACAGAGACCAGAGTAAATGTTATAGATGTTCTCCATATAACCGCTGATCTCTTTACCATACTCTCCCGTCAGTCAGCCAGTCAGTCAGTCAGCCAGTCAGTCAGTTAGCCAGTCAGCCAGCCAGCCAGTCAGCCAGCGAGCCAGTTAGTCAGTCAGTTAGTCAGCCAGCCAGTCAGCCAGCCAGTCAGCCAGCCAGTCAGTCAGTCAGCCAGTCAGCCAGCCAGTCAGTCAGTTAGCCAGTCAGCCAGCCAGCCAGTCAGCCAGCGAGCCAGCCAGCCAGTTAGTCAGTCAGTTAGTCAGCCAGCCAGTCAGTCAGCCAGCCAGTCAGTCAGCCAGCCAGTCAGTCAGTCAGTCAGCCAGCCAGTCAGCCAGCCAGTCAGCCAGCCAGTCAGCCAGCCAGTCAGCCAGCCAGTCAGTCAGTCAGTCAGCCAGCCAGCTAGCCAGTCAGCCAGTCAGCCAGTTAGTTAGTCAGCCAGCCAGCCAGTCAGCCAGCCAGTCAGTTAGTCAGTCAGTTAGTCAGCCAGCCAGTCAGCCAGCCAGTCAGCCAGCCAGCCAGTTAGTTAGTCAGCCAGCCAGCCAGTCAGCCAGCCAGTCAGCCAGCCAGCCAGCCAGCCAGTCAGTCAGTCAGTCAGCCAGCCAGCTAGCCAGTCAGCCAGCCAGTCAGCCAGCCAGCCAGTCAGCCAGTCAGTCAGTCAGCCAGCCAGCCAGCCAGCCAGCCAGTCAGCCAGCCAGTCAGTCAGTCAGCCAGCCAGCCAGTCAGTCAGCCTCCCCTCACTGTGGGAATACAGGAACAAAGAGATGCTTCATCTTAATTTAACCATATTGAGAGAGATTATGAAAACCACAGGGATTAATCCTGGGAGAATGCAGCAGTGCTGTAATACTAAACATGTTTCGTCTGCTAATGTCTTTTCAACCTGTTGCTCTCTCAGATTATTGGCTTGACATGAGACAGATTGGAATACAGAGGTCTCAGAGTTCAATCATGTTTACAGAGTGGTTCCTAGAGAAGTTACACTCCGCTTGATTACACTTCTAATGTTATATTATTAGTATTATAGTTATAATGTTATATTATTAGTATTATAGTTATAATGTTATATTATTAGTACTATAGTTATAATGTTATATTATTAGTATTATAGTTATAATGTTATATTAATAGTACTATAATGTTATATTATTAGTATTACAGTTATGTTATATTATTAGTACTACAGTTATAATGTTATATTATTAGTATTACAGTTATAATGTTATATTATTAGTACTATAGTTATAATGTTATATTATTAGTACTATAGTTATAATGTTATATTAATAGTATTATAGTTATAATGTTATATTATTAGTACTATAAGGTTATAATGTTATATTATTAGTACTATAGTTATGTTATATTATTAGTATTATAGTTATAATGTTATATTATTAGTATTATAGTTATAATGTTATATTAATAGTATTATAGTTATAATGTTATATTAATAGTATTATAATGTTATATTAATAGTATTACAGTTATAATGTTATATTAATAGTATTATAGTTATAATGTTATATTAATAGTATTATAATGTTATATTAATAGTATTACAGTTATAATGTTATATTAATAGTATTATAGTTATAATGTTATATTAATAGTATTATAATGTTATATTAATAGTATTACAGTTATAATGTTATATTAATAGTATTACAGTTATAATGTTATATTATTAGTATTATAGTTATAATGTTATATTAATAGTATTATAATGTTATATTAATAGTATTACAGTTATAATGTTATATTAATAGTATTACAGTTATAATGTTATATTATTAGTATTACAGTTATAATGTTATATTATTAGTATTATAGTTATAATGTTATATTATTAGTATTACAGTTATGTTATATTATTAGTATTATAGTTATAATGTTATATTAATAGTATTATAGTTATAATGTTATATTATTAGTACTATAGTTATAATGTTATATTAATAGTATTATAGTTATAATGTTATATTATTAGTATTATAGTTATGTTATATTAATAGTACTATAGTTATAATGTTATATTATTAGTATTATAGTTATAATGTTATATTATTAGTACTATAGTTATAATGTTATATTAATAGTATTATAGTTATAATGTTATATTATTAGTACTATAGTTATGTTATATTATTAGTATTACACTTCTAATGTTATATTATTAGTATTATAGTTATAATGTTATATTATTAGTATTACAGTTATGTTATATTATTAGTATTACAGTTATAATGTTATATTAATAGTACTATAGTTCTAATGTTAATAGTATTGTAGTTATGTTATATTAATAGTATTATAATGTTATATTAATAGTATTACAGTTATAATGTTATATTATTAGTATTATAGTTATAATGTTATATTAATAGTATTACAGTTATAATGTTATATTAATAGTACTATAGTTCTAATGTTAATAGTATTGTAGTTATGTTATATTAATAGTATTATAGTTATGTTATATTAATAGTATTACAGTTCTAATGTTATATTATTAGTATTATAGTTATAATGTTATATTATTAGTATTATAGTTATAATGTTATATTAATAGTATTACAGTTCTAATGTTATATTATTAGTATTACAGTTATAATGTTATATTAATAGTATTATAGTTATGTTATATTAATTGTATTATAATGTTATATTATTAGTATAATAGTATTATAATGTTATATTATTAGTATTACAGTTATGTTATATTAATAGTACTATAGTTATAATGTTATATTATTAGTATTACAGTTATAATGTTATATTAATAGTATTATAAGGTTATATTAATAACATTGTAATGTTATATTAATAGTATTATAATGTTATAGTAATAGTATTATAATGTTATATTAATAGTATTAGTATTACAGTTATAATGTTATATTTATAGTACTATAGTTCTAATGTTATATTAATAGTATTACAGTTATAATTTACATTTTACATTTTAGTCATTTAGCAGACGCTCTTATCCAGAGCGACTTACAGTAGTGAATGCATACATTTCATTTCGTGGTATTTAAAAAAAAATATATATATTTTTGTACTTAATATAATGTTATATTAATAGTATTATAGTTATAATGTTATATTATTAGTATTACACTTCTGTTATATTAATAGTATTATAATGTTATATTATTAGTATAATAGTATTATAATGTTATATTATTAGTATTACAGTTATGTTATATTAATAGTACTATAGTTATAATGTTATATTATTAGTATTACAGTTATAATGTTATATTAATAGTATTATAGTTATAATGTTATATTAATAGTATTATAGTTATAATGTTATATTAATAGTATTATAGTTATAATGTTATATTAATAGTATTACAGTTATAATGTTATATTAATAGTACTATAGTTATAATGTTATATTAATAGTATTATAGTTATGTTATATTAATAGTACTATAGTTATAATGTTATATTATTAGTATTATAGTTATAATGTTATATTAATAGTACTATAGTTATAATGTTATATTAATAGTATTACAGTTATAATGTTATATTAATAGTATTATAGTTATAATGTTATATTATTAGTATTATAGTTATAATGTTATATTAATAGTACTATAGTTATAATGTTATATTATTAGTATTATAGTTATAATGTTATATTAATAGTACTATAGTTATAATGTTATATTAATAGTATTATAGTTATAATGTTATATTATTAGTATTATAGTTATAATGTTATATTAATAGTACTATAGTTATAATGTTATATTATTAGTATTATAGTTATAATGTTATATTAATAGTACTATAGTTATAATGTTATATTATTAGTATTATAGTTATAATGTTATATTAATAGTACTATAGTTATAATGTTATATTAATAGTACTATAGTTATAATGTTATATTATTAGTATTATAGTTATAATGTTATATTAATAGTACTATAGTTATAATGTTATATTAATAGTACTATAGTTATAATGTTATATTATTAGTATTATAGTTATAATGTTATATTAATAGTACTATAGTTATAATGTTATATTATTAGTATTATAGTTATAATGTTATATTATTAGTATTATAGTTATAATGTTATATTATTAGTACTATAAGGTTATAATGTTATATTATTAGTACTATAAGGTTATATTAAAATAACATTATAATGTTATATTAATAGTATTATAATGTTATAGTAATAGTATTATAGTTATAATGTTATATTAATAGTATTACAGTTATAATGCTATATTAATATTATTATAATGTTATATTAATATTATTACAGTTCCAATGTAATATTATTATAGTTATAATGTTATATTAATAGTATTGTAATGTTATATTAATAGTATTATAATGTTATATTAATAGTATTATAGTTATAATGTTATATTAATAGTATTATAGTTATGTTATATTAATAGTATTATAATGTTATATTAATAGTATTAGTTATAATATTATATTAATAGTATTGTAGTTATACTGTTATATTAATAGTATTATAGTTATAATGTTATATTAATAGTATTATAGTTATGTTATATTAATAGTATTATAGTTATGTTATATTAATAGTATTATAATGTTATATTAATAGTATTAGTTATAATATTATATTGATAGTATTTTAGTTATACTGTTATATTAATAGTATTATAGTTATAATGTTATATTAATAGTATTATAGTTATGTTATATTAATAGTATTATAGTTATGTTATATTAATAGTATTGTAGTTATACTGTTATATTAATAGTATTATAGTTATAATGTTATATTAATAGTATTATAGTTATGTTATATTAATAGTATTATAATGTTATATTATATTGATAGTATTGTAGTTATACTGTTATATTAATAGTATTATAGTTATAATTGTAAAGTTTAAACTCTTTCCAAACGGCATTTTTGATAAATGCCTTTACAAGTGAACTATCTTAATTGGCACTTTTGTAAACCTGGTAAAGTCCTCACCGTGGTACTGGGACGGTACCGTGGTACTGGGACGGTACCGTGGTACTGGGACGGTACCGTGGTACTGGGACGGTACCGTGGTACTGGGACGGTACCGTGGTACTGGGACGGTACTGTGATACTGGGACGGTACTGTGGTATTGTTCCTCAGTAAACTGGGACGGTACTGTGGTACTGGGACGGTACCGTGATACTGGGACGGTACTGTGATACTGGGACGGTACTGTGGTACTGGGACGGTACTGTGATACTGGGACGGTACCGTGGTACTGGGACGGTACTGTGGTATTGTTCCTCAGTAAACTGGGACGGTACTGTGGTACTGGGACGGTACTGTGGTATTGTTCCTCAGTAAACTGGGACGGTACCGTGGTACTGGGACGGTACCGTGGTACTGGGACGGTACCGTGGTACTGGGACGGTACCGTGGTATTGGGACGGTACTGTGATACTGGGACGGTACCGTGGTACTGGGACGGTACTGTGGTACTGGGACGGTACTGTGGTATTGGGACGGTACCGTGGTACTGGGACGGTACCGTGGTACTGGGACGGTACTGTGATACTGGGACGGTACCGTGGTACTGGGACGGTACTGTGGTACTGGGACGGTACTGTGATACTGGGACGGTACTGTGGTATTGTTCCTCAGTAAACTGGGACGGTACTGTGGTACTGGGACGGTACCGTGATACTGGGACGGTACTGTGATACTGGGACGGTACTGTGGTACTGGGACGGTACTGTGATACTGGGACGGTACCGTGGTACTGGGACGGTACTGTGGTATTGTTCCTCAGTAAACTGGGACGGTACTGTGGTACTGGGACGGTACTGTGGTATTGTTCCTCAGTAAACTGGGACGGTACCGTGGTACTGGGACGGTACCGTGGTACTGGGACGGTACCGTGGTACTGGGACGGTACCGTGGTACTGGGACGGTACCGTGGTATTGGGACGGTACTGTGATACTGGGACGGTACCGTGGTACTGGGACGGTACCGTGGTACTGGGACGGTACTGTGGTATTGGGACGGTACCGTGGTACTGGGACCGGTACCGTGGTACTGGGACGGTACTGTGATACTGGGACGGTACCGTGGTACTGGGACGGTACTGTGGTATTGTTCCTCACTAAACTGGGACGGTACTGTGGTACTGGGACGGTACTGTGGTACTGGGACGGTACCGTGGTATTGGGACGGTACCGTGGTACTGGGACGGTACTGTGGTACTGGGACGGTACTGTGATACTGGGACGGTACCGTGGTACTGGGACGGTACCGTGGTACTGGGACGGTACTGTGGTATTGTTCCTCAGTAAACTGGGACGGTACTGTGGTACTGGGACGGTACCGTGGTATTGGGACGGGGACGGTACCGTGGTACTGGGACGGTACTGTGGTACTGGGACGGTACTGTGGTATTGGGACGGGGACGGTACCGTGGTACTGGGACGGTACTGTGATACTGGGACGGTACCGTGGTATTGGGACGGTACCGTGGTACTGGGACGGTACCGTGGTACTGGGACGGTACTGTGGTACTGGGACGGTACTGTGGTATTGTTCCTCAGTAAACTGGGACGGTACCGTGGTACTGGGACGGTACTGTGGTACTGGGACGGTACTGTGGTACTGGGACGGTACTGTGGTACTGGGACGGTACCGTGGTACTGGGACGGTACCGTGGTACTGGGACGGTACCGTGGTATTGTTCCTCAGTAAACTGGGACGGTACTGTGGTACTGGGACGGTACTGTGGTACTGGGACGGTACCGTGGTACTGGGACGGTACTGTGGTACTGGGACGGTACCGTGGTACTGGGACGGTACTGTGGTACTGGGACGGTACTGTGGTATTGTTCCTCAGTAAACTGGGACGGACGGTACTTTCCCATGATGCAGCACATGTCTGGCGGATGAAGCATCGATGCACATCTTCTCTTAGTTAGTGGAAACAATAGATGATGTTTGTGGTAATTCACAGATGTGTTTGGGAATGTTTTCATGCAGGACTTTTAATCCTTAATTTTGTCATTGTGTGTGTGTGTGTGTGTGTGTGTGTGTGTGTGTGTGTGTGTGTGTGTGTGTGTGTGTGTGTGTGTGTGTGTGTGTGGGGTTGTTTATCTACATGCTTTATGTACTGCCATCTCTCTCTGTGTGTGTGAGTGTGTCCTTGCGTGTCTGTGTGTGTGTGCTGTAAATGTGTGGTTCAGGACAGGTTGAGGGAAGTGACCTGGCCGTAGATGTCTGGGACAGGACAGGTTGAGGGAAGTGACCTGGCCGTAGATGTCTGGGACAGGACAGGTTGAGGGAAGTGGCCTGGCCGTAGATGTCTGGGACAGGACAGGTTGAGGGAAGTGGCCTGGCCGCAGATGTCTGGGACAGGACAGGTTGAGGGAAGTGGCCTGGCCGTAGATGTCTGGGACAGGACAGGACAGGTTGAGGGGAGTGACCTGGCCGTAGATGTCTGGGACAGGACAGGACAGGTTGAGGGAAGTGGCCTGGCCGTAGATGTCTGGGACAGGACAGGTTGAGGGAAGTGACCTGGCCGTAGATGTCTGGGACAGGACAGGTTGAGGGAAGTGACCTGGCCGTAGATGTCTGGTTCAGGACAGGACAGGTTGAGGGAAGTGACCTGGCCGTAGATGTCTGGGACAGGACAGGTTGAGGGAAGTGACCTGGCCGTAGATGTCTGGGACAGGACAGGTTGAGGGAAGTGGCCTGGCCGTAGATGTCTGGGACGGGATAGGTTGAGGGAAGTGGCCTGGCCGTAGATGTCTGGGACAGGACAGGTTGAGGGAAGTGACCTGGCCGTAGATGTCTGGGACAGGACAGGACAGGTTGAGGGAAGTGACCTGGCCGTAGATGTCTGGGACAGGACAGGTTGAGGGAAGTGGCCTGGCCGTAGATGTCTGGGACAGGACAGGTTGAGGGAAGTGACCTGGCCGTAGATGTCTGGGACAGGACAGGTTGAGGGAAGTGGCCTGGCCGTAGATGTCTGGGACAGGACAGGTTGAGGGAAGTGGCCTGGCCGCAGATGTCTGGGACAGGACAGGTTGAGGGAAGTGGCCTGGCCGTAGATGTCTGGGACAGGACAGGACAGGTTGAGGGGAGTGACCTGGCCGTAGATGTCTGGGACAGGACAGGACAGGTTGAGGGGAGTGACCTGGCCGTAGATGTCTGGGACAGGACAGGACAGGTTGAGGGAAGTGGCCTGGCCGTAGATGTCTGGGACAGGACAGGTTGAGGGAAGTGACCTGGCCGTAGATGTCTGGGACAGGACAGGTTGAGGGAAGTGACCTGGCCGTAGATGTCTGGTTCAGGACAGGACAGGTTGAGGGAAGTGACCTGGCCGTAGATGTCTGGGACAGGACAGGTTGAGGGAAGTGACCTGGCCGTAGATGTCTGGGACAGGACAGGTTGAGGGAAGTGGCCTGGCCGTAGATGTCTGGGACGGGATAGGTTGAGGGAAGTGGCCTGGCCGTAGATGTCTGGGACAGGACAGGTTGAGGGAAGTGACCTGGCCGTAGATGTCTGGGACAGGACAGGACAGGTTGAGGGAAGTGACCTGGCCGTAGATGTCTGGGACAGGACAGGTTGAGGGAAGTGGCCTGGCCGTAGATGTCTGGGACAGGACAGGTTGAGGGAAGTGACCTGGCCGTAGATGTCTGGGACAGGACAGGACAGGTTGAGGGAAGTGACCTGGCCGTAGATGTCTGGGACAGGACAGGTTGAGGGAAGTGGCCTGGCCGTAGATGTCTGGGACAGGACAGGTTGAGGGAAGTGACCTGGCCGTAGATGTCTGGGACAGGACAGGTTGAGGGAAGTGACCTGGCCGTAGATGTCTGGGACAGGACAGGACAGGTTGAGGGAAGTGACCTGGCCGTAGATGTCTGGGACAGGACGGGTTGAGGGAAGTGGCCTGGCCGTAGATGTCTGGGACAGGACAGGACAGGTTGAGGGAAGTGACCTGGCCGTAGATGTCTGGTTCAGGACAGGTTGAGGGAAGTGACCTGGCCGTAGATGTCTGGTTCAGGACAGGTTGAGGGAAGTGACCTGGCCGTAGATGTCTGGTTCAGGACAGGTTGAGGGAAGTGGCCTGGCCGTAGATGTCTGGGACGGGACAGGTTGAGGGAAGTGACCTGGCCGTAGATGTCTGGGACAGGACAGGTTGAGGGAAGTGACCTGGCCGTAGATGTCTGGGACGGGACAGGTTGAGGGAAGTGACCTGGCCGTAGATGTCTGGGACGGGATAGGTTGAGGGAAGTGGCCTGGCCGTAGATGTCTGGGACAGGACAGGTTGAGGGAAGTGGCCTGGCCGTAGATGTCTGGGACAGGACAGGTTGAGGGAAGTGACCTGGCCGTAGATGTCTGGGACAGGACAGGTTGAGGGAAGTGGCCTGGCCGTAGATGTCTGGGACAGGACAGGTTGAGGGAAGTGACCTGGCCGTAGATGTCTGGGACAGGACAGGTTGAGGGAAGTGGCCTGGCCGTAGATGTCTGGGACAGGACAGGTTGAGGGAAGTGACCTGGCCGTAGATGTCTGGGACAGGACAGGACAGGTTGAGGGAAGTGACCTGGCCGTAGATGTCTGGGACAGGACAGGTTGAGGGAAGTGACCTGGCCGTAGATGTCTGGGACAGGACAGGACAGGTGAGGGAAGTGACCTGGCCGTAGATGTCTGGGACAGGACAGGTTGAGGGAAGTGGCCTGGCCGTAGATGTCTGGGACAGGACAGGTTGAGGGAAGTGACCTGGCCGTAGATGTCTGGGACAGGACAGGACAGGTTGAGGGAAGTGACCTGGCCGTAGATGTCTGGGACAGGACAGGACAGGTTGAGGGAAGTGACCTGGCCGTAGATGTCTGGGACAGGACAGGACAGGTTGAGGGAAGTGACCTGGCCGTAGATGTCTGGGACAGGACAGGACAGGTTGAGGGAAGTGGCCTGGCCGTAGATGTCTGGGACAGGACAGGTGAGTGTTGACCCAGCAGCAACACCTCAGAGAGGCACACAGAATCTCTGCAGACATACAGGGCTTTGTGATGTAGATCTTTCTGAGGGCCCATGCCAAATCTTTTCATCCTCCTGAGGGAGAGAAGGTGGTGTCGTGCCCCTCTTCACAGCTGTGTGGGGGAGACGGGATCCTGCGAGTGTGAACGGGGCGTTCTGAGTCAGAGCTGCTTCTCGTCTAAATGATTAATGTTTGTCATGGGAGAGAGGAGGAGAGGGAGGGAGGGAGAGGGGTAGGGGGGGAGGGAAAGAGAGGAGGAGAGAGAAAGAGGGAGAGAGGGAGGGAGAGAGATATAGAGGGAGGGATAGGGAAAGAGAGGGGTAGGGGGAGAGGGGAGGGAAAGAGAGGAGGAGAGGGAGGGAGGGAGAGAGAGAGAGAGAGAGAGAGGGGTAGGGGGAGGGAGTAATGGGGAGAGAGAGCGAGAGAGCGAGAGAGAGAGAAGATAATTGCCTGGTGAAACTAAATCCCTGATCATAGGTGTCAGTAATAGTCTTTAGAGCAGATTGCCTCTCAGCGGGATGTCTTTCTGCTATCGTAGCTGTGTCTGGGAATGATCTGACGTCCTCCACTCTGGTTTTCACATCTACAAAATGAACGGTGGTGTTGATATCTGGGTTGTAGATGGACGGGAGGGCTTTCTGGACTCTGTTTAAAACTAATGGACCACTCTTTATGGCATGTCTTCCCTCCAGCTGTACCCCCTCTAGCCCCAGGGTCAGAGCACCCAGCTGTACCCCCTCTAGCCCCAGGGTCAGAGCACCCAGCTGTACCCCCTCTAGCCCCAGGGTCAGCACACCCAGCTGTACCCCCTCTAGCCCCAGGGTCAGAGCACCCAGCTGTACCCCCTCTAGCCCCAGGGTCAGCACACCCAGCTGTACCCCCTCTAGCCCCAGGGTCAGAGCACCCAGCTGTACCCCCTCTAGCCCCAAGGTCAGAGCACCCAGCTGTACCCCCTCTAGCCCCAGGGTCAGAGCACCCAGCTGTACCCCCTCTAGCCCCAGGGTCAGCACCCCCAGCTGTACCCCCTCTAGCCCCAGGGTCAGCGCACTCTCAAATGTTGTTTTTTGCCATCATTGTAAGCCTGCCCACACACACACACACACACACACACACACACACACACACACACACACACACACACACACACACACACACACACAGAGTGTGAGATGACATTACTCCTACCCCCAGTTTGGGACCTGCTTTAAGGTGATGTATTCCCTCTCTATGGGATGTATTCCCCCTCTCTATGGGATGTATTCCCCCTCTCTATGGGATGTATTCCCCCTCTCTATGGGATGTATTCCCCCTCTCTATGGGATGTATTCCCTCTCTATGGGATGTATTCCCCCTCTCTATGGGATGTATTCCCCTCTCTATGGGATGTATTCCCTCTCTATGGGATGTATTCCTTCTCTCTATGGGATGTATTCCCTCTCTATGGGATGTATTCCCCCTCTCTATGGGATGTATTCCCTCTCTATGGGATGTATTCCCCCTCTCTATGGGATGTATTCCCCCTCTCTATGGGATGTATTCCCCCTCTCTATGGGATGTATTCCCCTCTCTCTATGGGATGTATTCCCCCTCTCTATGGGATGTATTCCCTCTCTATGGGATGTATTCCCCCCTCTCTATGGGATGTATTCCCCCTCTCTATGGGATGTATTCCCCCTCTCTATGGGATGTATTCCCCCTCTCTATGGGATGTATTCCCTCTCTCTCTATGGGATGTATTCCCCTCTCTATGGGATGTATTCCCCCTCTCTATGGGATGTATTCCCCCTCTCTATGGGATGTATTCCCTCTCTATGGGATGTATTCCCCCTCTCTATGGGATGTATTCCCCCTCTCTATGGGATGTATTCCCCCTCTCTATGGGATGTATTCCCCCTCTCTATGGGATGTATTCCCCCTCTCTATGGGATGTATTCCCCCTCTCTATGGGATGTATTCCCCCTCTCTATGGGATGTATTCCCCCTCTCTATGGGATGTATTCCCTCTCTCTATGGGATGTATTCCCCCTCTCTATTGGATGTATTCCCCCTCTCTATGGGATGTATTCCCCCTCTCTATGGGATGTATTCCCTCTCTATGGGATGTATTCCCTCTCTATGGGATGTATTCCCTCTCTATGGGATGTATTCCCTCTCTATGGGATGTATTCCCCCTCTCTATGGGATGTATTCCCCCTCTCTATGGGATGTATTCCCTGTCTATGGGATGTATTCCCTCTCTATGGGATGTATTCCCCCTCTCTATGGGATGTATTCCCCCTCTCTATGGGATGTATTCCCTCTCTCTATGGGATGTATTCCCCCTCTCTATGGGATGTATTCCCCCTCTCTATGGGATGTATTCCCCCTCTCTATGGGATGTATTCCCTCTCTCTATGGGATGTATTCCCCCTCTCTATGGGATGTATTCCCCCTCTCTATGGGATGTATTCCCCCTCTCTATGGGATGTATTCCCCCTCTCTATGGGATGTATTCCCCCTCTCTATGGGATGTATTCCCCCTCTCTATGGGATGTATTCCCCCTCTCTATGGGATGTATTCCCCCTCTCTATGGGATGTATTCCCCCTCTCTATGGGATGTATTCCCCCTCTCTATGGGATGTATTCCCCCTCTCTATGGGATGTATTCCCCCTCTCTATGGGATGTATTCCCCCTCTCTATGGGATGTATTCTCTCTCTATGGGATGTATTCCCCCTCTCTATGGGATGTATTCCCCCTCTCTATGGGATGTATTCCCCCTCTCTATGGGATGTATTCCCTCTCTCTATGGGATGTATTCCCCCTCTCTATGGGATGTATTCCCTCTCTCTATGGGATGTATTCCCTCTCTCTATGGGATGTATTCCCCCTCTCTATGGGATGTATTCCCCCTCTCTATGGGATGTATTCCCCCTCTCTATGGGATGTATTCCCCCTCTCTATGGGATGTATTCCCTCTCTCTATGGGATGTATTCCCCCTCTCTATGGGATGTATTCCCCCTCTCTATGGGATGTATTCCCCCCTCTCTATGGGATGTATTCCCCCTCTCTATGGGATGTATTCCCTCTCTCTATGGGATGTATTCCCCCTCTCTATGGGATGTATTCCCCCTCTCTATGGGATGTATTCCCCTCTCTATGGGATGTATTCCCTCTCTCTATGGGATGTATTCCCCCTCTCTATGGGATGTATTCCCCCTCTCTATGGGATGTATTCCCTCTCTCTATGGGATGTATTCCCCTCTCTATGGGATGTATTCCCCCTCTCTATGGGATCTATTCCCTCTCTATGGGATGTATTCCCCCTCTCTATGGGATGTATTCCCTCTCTCTATGGGATGTATTCCCCCTCTCTATGGGATGTATTCCCCCTCTCTATGGGATGTATTCCCCCTCTCTATGGGATGTATTCCCTCTCTATGGGATGTATTCCCCCTCTCTATGGGATGTATTCCCCCTCTCTATGGGATGTATTCCCTCTCTCTATGGGATGTATTCCCCCTCTCTATGGGATGTATTCCCCCTCTCTATGGGATCTATTCCCTCTCTATGGGATGTATTCCCCCTCTCTATGGGATGTATTCCCTCTCTCTATGGGATGTATTCCCCCTCTCTATGGGATGTATTCCCTCTCTATGGGATGTATTCCCTCTCTCTATGGGATGTATTCCCCCTCTCTATGGGATGTATTCCCCCTCTCTATGGGATGTATTCCTTCTCTCTATGGGATGTATTCCCCCTCTCTATGGGATGTATTCCCCCTCTCTATGGGATGTATTCCCTCTAGGGTGATCTATTCCCCCAAACCCGGGGCCCGGGGGCTGGGTAGGGCCCCTCACCCCTGGCTACTGAACAGCTGGATAATATCCCTGTTGGTTGTCGGCTACTGAATGTAATGGAATTCCCAGGGCAGCAGGATTCATTTCCCACTGAGGTGCAATTCATTCCTAATGGTTGTCAGAGAGGCACTCAGCTAGCCGCTAGCCTTACATAAAACCCCATCACTCAGCTAGCCGCTAGCCTTACATAAAACCCCATCACTCAGCTAGCCGCTAGCCTTACATAAAACCCCATCACTCAGCTAGCCGCTAGCCTTACATAAAACCCCATCACTCAGCTAGCCTCTAGCCTTACATAAAACCCTTCACTCAGCTAGCCGCTAGCCTTACATAAAACCCTTCACTCAGTTAGCCTCTAGCCTTACATAAAACCCTTCACTCAGCTAGCCTCTAGCCTTACATAAAACCCCTTCACTCAGCTAGCCTCTAGCCTTACATAAAACCCCATCACTCAGCTAGCCGCTAGCCTTACATAAAACCCCTTCACTCAGCTAGCCTTACATAAAACCCCATCACTCAGCTAGCCGCTAGCCTTACATAAAACCCATCACTCAGCTAGCCTCTAGCCTTACATAAAACCCTTCACTCAGCTAGCCGCTAGCCTTACATAAAACCCCATCACTCAGCTAGCCGCTAGCCTTACATAAAACCCCATCACTCAGCTAGCCGCTAGCCTTACATAAAACCCCATCACTCAGCTAGCCTCTAGCCTTACATAAAACCCTTCACTCAGCTAGCCTCTAGCCTTACATAAAACCCTTCACTCAGCTAGCCGCTAGCCTTACATAAAACCCTTCACTCAGTTAGCCGCTAGCCTTACATAAAACCCTTCACTCAGTTAGCCGCTAGTCTTACATAAAACCCTTCACTCAGTTAGCCGCTAGCCTTACGTAAAACCCCATCACTCAGCTAGCCACTAGCCTTACATAAAACCCTTCACTCAGCTAGCCACTAGCCTTACATAAAACCCATCACTCAGCTAGTCTTACATAAAACCCCATCACTCAGTTAGCCGCTAGCCTTACATAAAACCCCATCACTCAGCTAGCCTCTAGTCTTACATAAAACCCTTCACTCAGCTAGCCACTAGCCTTACATAAAACCCCATCACTCAGCTAGCCGCTAGCCTTACATAAAACCCCATCACTCAGCTAGCCTCTAGCCTTACATAAAACCCCATCACTCAGCTAGCCTCTAGCCTTACATAAAACCCCATCACTCAGCTAGCCTCTAGCCTTACATAGAACCCCATCACTCAGCTAGCCGCTAGCCTTACATAAAACCCTTCACTCAGCTAGCCGCTAGCCTTACATAAAACCCCATCACTCAGCTAGCCTCTAGCCTTACATAAAACCCCATCACTCAGCTAGCCTCTAGCCTTACATAGAACCCCATCACTCAGCTAGCCGCTAGCCTTACATAAAACCCCTTCACTCAGCTAGCCTCAAGCCTTACATAAAACCCATCACTCAGCTAGCCGCTAGCCTTACATAAAACCCCATCACTCAGCTAGCCTCTAGCCTTACATAAACCCCTTCACTCAGCTAGCCCCTAGCCTTACATAAAACCCCATCACTCAGCTAGCCTCTAGCCTTACATAAAACCCTTCACTCAGCTAGCCTCTAGTCTTACATAAAACCCCATCACTCAGCTAGCCGCTAGCCTTACATAAAACCCTTCACTCAGCTAGCCGCTAGCCTTACATAAAACCCTTCACTCAGCTAGCCTCTAGCCTTACATAAAACCCCATCACTCAGCTAGCCACTAGCCTTACATAAAACCCTTCACTCAGCTAGCCACTAGCCTTACATAAAACCCCATCACTCAGCTAGCCACTAGCCTTACATAAAACCCTTCACTCAGCTAGCCTCTAGTCTTACATAAAACCCTTCACTCAGCTAGCCACTAGCCTTACATAGAACCCCATCACTCAGCTAGCCTCTAGCCTTACATAAAACCCATCACTCAGCTAGCCTCTAGCCTTACATAAAACCCCATCACTCAGCTAGCCTCTAGCCTTACATAAAACCCCATCATTCAGCTAGCCTCTAGTCTTACATAAAACCCTTCACTCAGCTAGCCACTAGCCTTACATAAAACCCTTCACTCAGCTAGCCACTAGCCTTACATAAAACCCTTCACTCAGCTAGCCTCTAGCCTTACATAATACCCTTCACTCAGCTAGCCTCTAGCCTTACATAAAACCCCATCACTCAGCTAGCCTCTAGCCTTACATAGAACCCCATCACTCAGCTAGCCGCTAGCCTTACATAAAACCCTTCACTCAGCTAGCCGCTAGCCTTACATAAAACCCCATCACTCAGCTAGCCTTACATAAAACCCATCACTCCGCTAGCCTCTAGCCTTACATAAAACCCTTCACTCAGCTAGCCTCTAGCCTTACATAAAAACCCTTCACTCAGCTAGCCGCTAGCCTTACATAAAACCCATCATTCAGCTAGCCTCTAGCCTTACATAAAACCCTTCACTCAGCTAGCCTCTAACCTTACATAAAACCCATCACTCAGCTAGCCTCTAGCCTTACATAAAACCCCATCACTCAGCTAGCCTCTAGCCTTACATAGAACCCCATCACTCAGCTAGCCGCTAGCCTTACATAAAACCCCTTCACTCAGCTAGCCTCTACCCTTACATAAAACCCATCACTCAGCTAGCCGCTAGCCTTACATAAAACCCCATCACTCAGCTAGCCTCTAGCCTTACATAAAACCCCATCACTCAGCTAGCCTCTAGCCTTACATAAACCCCTTCACTCAGCTAGCCTCTAGCCTTACATAAACCCCTTCACTCAGCTAGCCCCTAGCCTTACATAAAACCCCATCACTCAGCTAGCCTCTAGCCTTACATAAAACCCTTCACTCAGCTAGCCTCTAGCCTTACATAAAACCCCATCACTCAGCTAGCCCCTAGCCTTACATAAAACCCCATCACTCAGCTAGCCTCTAGCCTTACATAAAACCCCTTCACTCAGCTAGCCGCTAGCCTTACATAAAACCCATCACTCAGCTAGCCGCTAGCCTTACATAAAACCCTTCACTCAGCTAGCCTTACATAAAACCCCATCACTCAGCTAGCCGCTAGCCTTACATAAACCCCATCACTCAGCTAGCCTCTAGCCTTACATAAAACCCCATCACTCAGCTAGCCTCTAGCCTTACATAAAACCCCTTCACTCAGCTAGCCTCTAGCCTTACATAAAACCCTTCACTCAGCTAGCCTCCAGCCTTACATAAAACCCTTCACTCAGCTAGCCGCTAGCCTTACATAAAACCCTTCACTCAGTTAGCCGCTAGCCTTACATAATACCCCATCACTCAGCTAGCCTCTAGCCTTACATAAAACCCTTCACTCAGTTAGCCGCTAGCCTTACATAAAACCCTTCACTCAGCTAGCCGCTAGCCTTACATAAAACCCTTCACTCAGCTAGCCGCTAGCCTTACATAAAACCCCATCACTCAGCTAGCCGCTAGCCTTACATAAAACCCCTTCACTCAGCTAGCCTTACATAAAACCCCATCACTCAGCTAGCCGCTAGCCTTACATAAAACCCTTCACTCAGTTAGCCGCTAGCCTTACATAAAACCCTTCACTCAGCTAGCCTCTAGCCTTACATAAAACCCTTCACTCAGTTAGCCGCTAGCCTTACATAAAACCCTTCACTCAGCTAGCCGCTAGCCTTACATAAAACCCCTTCACTCAGCTAGCCACTAGCCTTACATAAAACCCTTCACTCAGCTAGCCGCTAGCCTTACATAAAACCCTTCACTCAGCTAGCCGCTAGCCTTACATAAAACCCCATCACTCAGCTAGCCGCTAGCCTTACATAAAACCCCATCACTCAGCTAGCCGCTAGCCTTACATAAAACCCCTTCACTCAGCTAGCCTTACATAAAACCCCATCACTCAGCTAGCCGCTAGCCTTACATAAAACCCTTCACTCAGTTAGCCGCTAGCCTTACATAAAACCCCTTCACTCAGCTAGCCGCTAGCCTTACATAAAACCCTTCACTCAGCTAGCCTCTAGCCTTACATAAAACCCCTTCACTCAGCTAGCCTTACATAAAACCCCATCACTCAGCTAGCCGCTAGCCTTACATAAAACCCATCACTCAGCTAGCCGCTAGCCTTACATAATACCCATCACTCAGCTAGCCGCTAGCCTTACATAAAACCCTTCACTCAGCTAGCCGCTAGCCTTACATAAAACCCATCACTCAGCTAGCCGCTAGCCTTACATAAAACCCATCACTCAGCTAGCCGCTAGCCTTACATAAAACCCATCACTCAGCTAGCCTTACATAAAACCCCATCACTCAGCTAGCCACTAGCCTTACATAAAACCCCTTCACTCAGCTAGCCTCTAACCTTACATAAAACCCCTTCACTCAGCTAGCCGCTAGCCTTACATAAAACCCCTTCACTCAGCTAGCCTTACATAAAACCCCATCACTCAGCTAGCCGCTAGCCTTACATAAAACCCCTTCACTCAGCTAGCCTCTAGCCTTACATAAAACCCCTTCACTCAGCTAGCCTTACATAAAACCCCATCACTCAGCTAGCCACTAGCCTTACATAAAACCCCATCACTCAGCTAGCCTCTAGCCTTACATAAAACCCTTCACTCAGTTAGCCTTACATAAAACCCCATCACTCAGCTAGCCTCTAGCCTTACATAAAACCCCATCACTCAGCTAGCCTTACATAAAACCCCATCACTCAGCTAGCCTCTAGCCTTACATAAAACCCCATCACTCAGCTAGCCACTAGCCTTACATAAAACCCCATCACTCAGCTAGCCACTAGCCTTACATAAAACCCCATCACTCAGCTAGCCTCTAGCCTTACATAAAACCCCATCACTCAGCTAGCCGCTAGCCTTACATAAAACCCCTTCACTCAGCTAGCCTCTAGCCTTACATAAAACCCCATCACTCAGCTAGCCTCTAGCCTTACATAAAACCCATCACTCAGCTAGCCTCTAGCCTTACATAAAACCCCATCACTCAGCTAGCCGCTAGCCTTACATAAAACCCCTTCACTCAGCTAGCCTCTATCCTTACATAAAACCCATCACTCAGCTAGCCTCTAGCCTTACATAAAACCCCTTCACTCAGCTAGCCTCTAGCCTTACATAAAACCCCATCACTCAGCTAGCCTCTAGCCTTACATAAAACCCTTCACTCAGCTAGCCGCTAGCCTTACATAATACCCCATCACTCAGCTAGCCTCTAGCCTTACATAATACCCCATCACTCAGCTAGCCTCTAGCCTTACATAAAACCCCATCACTCAGCTAGCCCCTAGCCTATATAAAATCCTTCACCAGCTAGCCTAGCTTACATAAACCCCATCACTCAGCTAGCCCTAGCCTCACATAATACATCACTAGCCTAGAGCCTTAATAAAACCCCATACTCACTAGCCTCAGCCTCACATAAAACCCCATCACTCAGCTAGCCACTAGCCTTACATAAAACCCCATCACTCAGCTAGCCGCTAGCCTTACATAAAACCCCTTCACTCAGCTAGCCTCTAGCCTTACATAAAACCCCATCACTCAGCTAGCCTCTAGTCTTACATAAAACCCTTCACTCAGCTAGCCACTAGCCTTACATAGAACCCCATCACTCAGCTAGCCTCTAGTCTTACATAAAACCCCATCACTCAGCTAGCCTCTAGTCTTATATAAAACCCTTCACTCAGCTAGCCACTAGCCTTACATAAAACCCTTCACTCAGCTAGCCACTAGCCTTACATAAAACCCTTCACTCAGCTAGCCTCTAGCCTTACATAAAACCCTTCACTCAGCTAGCCTCTAGCCTTACATAGAACCCCATCACTCAGCTAGCCGCTAGCCTTACATAAAACCCCTTCACTCAGCTAGCCTCTAGCCTTACATAAAACCCATCACTCAGCTAGCCGCTAGCCTTACATAAAACCCCATCACTCAGCTAGCCTCTAGCCTTACATAAAACCCCATCACTCAGCTAGCCTCTAGCCTTACATAAACCCCTTCACTCAGCTAGCCTCTAGCCTTACATAAACCCCTTCACTCAGCTAGCCCCTAGCCTTACATAAAACCCCATCACTCAGCTAGCCTCTAGCCTTACATAAAACCCCATCACTCAGCTAGCCTCTAGTCTTACATAAAACCCTTCACTCAGCTAGCCACTAGCCTTACATAAAACCCTTCACTCAGCTAGCCACTAGCCTTACATAAAACCCTTCACTCAGCTAGCCTCTAGCCTTACATAAAACCCTTCACTCAGCTAGCCTCTAGCCTTACATAAAACCCCATCACTCAGCTAGCCTCTAGCCTTACATAGAACCCCATCACTCAGCTAGCCGCTAGCCTTACATAAAACCCTTCACTCAGCTAGCCGCTAGCCTTACATAAAACCCCATCACTCAGCTAGCCTTACATAAAACCCATCACTCCGCTAGCCTCTAGCCTTACATAAAACCCTTCACTCAGCTAGCCTCTAACCTTACATAAAACCCCATCACTCAGCTAGCCTCTAGCCTTACATAAAAACCCTTCACTCAGCTAGCCGCTAGCCTTACATAAAACCCATCACTCAGCTAGCCTCTAGCCTTACATAAAACCCTTCACTCAGCTAGCCTCTAACCTTACATAAAACCCA
The DNA here is from genome assembly GCF_905237065.1 of Salmo salar. NCBI lineage: Eukaryota > Metazoa > Chordata > Actinopteri > Salmoniformes > Salmonidae > Salmo > Salmo salar. The sequence continues at coordinate 328,759 of NW_025548635.1, forward strand.
TCACTCAGCTAGCCTCTAGCCTTACATAAAACCCCATCACTCAGCTAGCCTCTAGCCTTACATAGAACCCCATCACTCAGCTAGCCGCTAGCCTTACATAAAACCCCTTCACTCAGCTAGCCTCTAGCCTTACATAAAACCCATCACTCAGCTAGCCGCTAGCCTTACATAAAACCCCATCACTCAGCTAGCCTCTAGCCTTACATAAAACCCCATCACTCAGCTAGCCTCTAGCCTTACATAAACCCCTTCACTCAGCTAGCCTCTAGCCTTACATAAAACCCCATCACTCAGCTAGCCGCTAGCCTTACATAAAACCCCATCACTCAGCTAGCCTCTAGCCTTACATAAAACCCTTCACTCAGCTAGCCTCTAGCCTTACATAAAACCCCATCACTCAGCTAGCCGCTAGCCTTACATAAAACCCTTCACTCAGCTAGCCTCTAGCCTTACATAAAACCCCATCACTCAGCTAGCCGCTAGCCTTACATAAAACCCTTCACTCAGCTAGCCGCTAGCCTTACATAAAACCCTTCACTCAGCTAGCCGCTAGCCTTACATAAAACCCCATCACTCAGCTAGCCGCTAGCCTTACATAAAACCCCTTCACTCAGCTAGCCTCTAGCCTTACATAAAACCCCACCACTCAGCTAGCCGCTAGCCTTACATAAAACCCCTTCACTCAGCTAGCCTCTAGCCTTACATAAAACCCCATCACTCAGCTAGCCTCTAGCCTTACATAAAACCCATCACTCAGCTAGCCTCTAGCCTTACATAAAACCCATCACTCAGCTAGCCTCTAGCCTTACATAAAACCCCATCACTCAGCTAGCCTCTAGCCTTACATAAAACCCCATCACTCAGCTAGCCTCTAGCCTTACATAAAACCCATCACTCAGCTAGCCTCTAGCCTTACATAAAACCCCATCACTCAGCTAGCCTCTAGCCTTACATAAAACCCCATCACTCAGCTAGCCTCTAGCCTTACATAAAACCCCATCACTCAGCTAGCCGCTAGCCTTACATAAAACCCCTTCACTCAGCTAGCCTTACATAAAACCCATCACTCAGCTAGCCTCTAGCCTTACATAAAACCCCTTCACTCAGCTAGCCTCTAGCCTTACATAAAACCCCATCACTCAGCTAGCCTCTAGCCTTACATAAAACCCTTCACTCAGCTAGCCGCTAGCCTTACATAAAACCCCATCACTCAGCTAGCCTCTAGCCTTACATAAAACCCTTCACTCAGCTAGCCGCTAGCCCTACATAAAACCCCTTCACTCAGCTAGCCGCTAGCCTTACATAAAACCCCTTCACTCAGCTAGCCGCTAGCCTTACATAAACCCCTTCACTCAGCTAGCCTCTAGCCTTACATAAAACCCATCAGAAGGAGACTCTATTCTACCCTGATCGTCCATCAGGGAGGGAGAGAAGGAGACTCTATTCTACCCTGATCGTCCATCAGGGAGGGAGAGAAGGAGACTCTATTCTACCCTGATCGTCCATCAGGGAGGGAGAGAAGGAGACTCTATTCTACCCTGATCGTCCATCAGGGAGGGAGAGAAGGAGACTCTATTCTACCCTGATCGTCCATCAGGGAGGGAGAGAAGGAGACTCTATTCTACCCTGATCGTCCATCAGGGAGGGAGAGAAGGAGACTCTATTCTACCCTGATCGTCCATCAGGGAGGGAGAGAAGGAGACTCTATTCTACCCTGATCGTCCATCAGGGAGGGAGAGAAGGAGACTCTATTCTACCCTGATCGTCCATCAGGGAGGGAGAGAAGGAGACTCTATTCTACCCTGATCGTCCATCAGGGAGGGAGAGAAGGAGACTCTATTCTACCCTGATCGTCCATCAGGGAGGGAGAGAAGGAGACTCTATTCTACCCTGATCGTCCATCAGGGGAGGGAGAGAAGGAGGCTCTATTCTACCCTGATCGTCCATCAGGGGAGGGAGAGAAGGAGGCTCTATTCTACCCTGATCGTCCATCAGGGAGGGAGAGAAGGAGGCTCTATTCTACCCTGATCGTCCATCAGGGGAGGGAGAGAAGGAGACTCTATTCTACCCTGATCGTCCATCAGGGAGGGAGAGAAGGAGACTCTATTCTACCCTGATCGTCCATCAGGGAGGGAGAGAAGGAGACTCTATTCTACCCTGATCGTCCATCAGGGAGGGAGAGAAGGAGACTCTATTCTACCCTGATCGTCCATCAGGGAGGGAGAGAAGGAGACTCTATTCTACCCTGATCGTCCATCAGGGAGGGAGAGAAGGAGACTCTATTCTACCCTGATCGTCCATCAGGGAGGGAGAGAAGGAGACTCTATTCTACCCTGATCGTCCATCAGGGAGGGAGAGAAGGAGACTCTATTCTACCCTGATCGTCCATCAGGGAGGGAGAGAAGGAGACTCTATTCTACCCTGATCGTCCATCAGGGAGGGAGAGAAGGAGGCTCTATTCTACCCTGATCGTCCATCAGGGAGGGAGAGAAGGAGGCTCTATTCTACCCTGATCGTCCATCAGGGAGGGAGAGAAGGAGACTCTATTCTACCCTGATCGTCCATCAGGGAGGGAGAGAAGGAGACTCTATTCTACCCTGATCGTCCATCAGGGAGGGAGAGAAGGAGGCTCTATTCTACCCTGATCGTTCATCAGGGAGGGAGAGAAGGAGACTCTATTCTACCCTGATCGTCCATCAGGGAGGGAGAGAAGGAGACGGAAAGCGTTCGGTGTAGTTTACAAGTTGAGACTAGTTTTTAAAAAATGTTTTTCTTTAGGGTTCCTGTTCTGCTGTAGTTCTCAAGCTGCTTCCTGGTTGTGTGTGTGTGTGTGTGTGTGTGTGTGTGTGTGTGTGTGTGTGTGTGTGTGTGTGTGTGTGTGTGTGTGTGTGTGTGTGTGTGTGTGTGTGTGTGTGTGTGTAGTCAGGTGTACCACAGTAATCCCTGGCCTTCCCCCCCGAGCCACCGTTTAGCGAAGGAACGGCTGAGTAGCAGAACCAGGTCACGTCAGTTTAACCTTGTTTAATTAAATGTTGTCATTGGATCAAAGGTCGGAACATTCCAGCCAGTCACATCACACGACGTGCTGCACAATCACACCGATTGGCTCTGCGAGGTGATCTCTTAATCAGAGTCTGGAGGTCTGATTCCCACACCACTGTGAAGGTTATGGACATTACTGATCAGAGTCTGGCGGTCTGATTCCCACACCACTGTGAAGGTTATGGACATTACTGATCAGAGTCTGGAGGTCTGATTCCCACACCACTGTGAAGGTTATGGACATTACTGATCAGAGTCTGGCGGTCTGATTCCCACACCACTGTGAAGGTTATGGACATTACTGATCAGAGTCTGGAGGTCTGATTCCCACACCACTGTGAAGGTTATGGACATTACTGATCAGAGTCTGGAGGTCTGATTCCCACACCACTGTGAAGGTTATGGACATTACTGATCAGAGTCTGGAGGTCTGATTCCCACACCACTGTGAAGGTTATGGACATTACTGATCAGAGTCTGGAGGTCTGATTCCCACACCACTGTGAAGGTTATGGACATTACTGATCAGAGTCTGGAGGTCTGATTCCCACACCACTGTGAAGGTTATGGACATTACTGATCAGAGTCTGGAGGTCTGATTCCCACACCACTGTGAAGGTTATGGACATTACTGATCAGAGTCTGGAGGTCTGATTCCCACACCACTGTGAAGGTTATGGACATTACTGATCAGAGTCTGGAGGTCTGATTCCCACACCACTGTGAAGGTTATGGACATTACTGATCAGAGTCTGGAGGTCTGATTCCCACACCACTGTGAAGGTTATGGACATTACTGATCAGAGTCTGGAGGTCTGATTCCCACACCACTGTGAAGGTTATGGACATTACTGATCAGAGTCTGGAGGTCTGATTCCCACACCACTGTGAAGGTTATGGACATTACTGATCAGAGTCTGGCGGTCTGATTCCCACACCACTGTGAAGGTTATGGACATTACTGATCAGAGTCTGGAGGTCTGATTCCCACACCACTGTGAAGGTTATGGACATTACTGATCAGAGTCTGGAGGTCTGATTCCCACACCACTGTGAAGGTTATGGACATTACTGATCAGAGTCTGGAGGTCTGAGTCCCACACCACTGTGAAGGTTATGGACATTACTGATCAGAGTCTGGAGGTCTGAGTCCCACACCACTGTGAAGGTTATGGACATTACTGATCAGAGTCTGGCGGTCTGATTCCCACACCACTGTGAAGGTTATGGACATTACTGATCAGAGTCTGGAGGTCTGATTCCCACACCACTGTGAAGGTATTAGACATTACTGATCAGAGTCTGGAGGTCTGATTCCCACACCACTGTGAAGGTTATGGACATTACTGATCAGAGTCTGGAGGTCTGATTCCCACACCACTGTGAAGGTTACTGATATAGTGGTAATCACCATTACGTTATTGGCCGTCAATAGTCATATTTCTACTGGACAAATTAATCTGATGATATTCAGTCGTTTTTTTTGTCACTTATTTATCCGTTTGCACAATTATAAAATATATATTTATATATTTATTTTTTTAGGGATATTGCAAAGCAGTAAAGATTGTGATTTATGGCTTTTACCAGTGTGTGTCCCCTGCACCAGTCCTCCCTTTAACGGCTGGTTCCAGTCCTTCC
>NW_025548636.1:0-15000 GCF_905237065.1 Salmo salar
TTAACCTGATGAATAACAGCAGTGGGGGTTTAGAGAGAGTCCCAGATCTGTTATTAACCTGATGAATAACAGCAGTGGGGGTTTAGAGAGAGTCCCAGATCTGTTATTAACCTGATGAATAACAGCAGTGGGGGTTTAGAGAGAGTCCCAGATCTGTTATTAACCTGATGAATAACAGCAGTGGGGTTTAGAGAGAGTCCCAGATCTGTTATTAACCTGATGAATAACAGCAGTGGGGGTTTAGAGAGAGTCCCAGATCTGTTATTAACCTGATGAATAACAGCAGTGGGGTTTAGAGAGAGTCCCAGATCTGTTATTAACCTGATGAATAACAGCAGTGGGGGTTTAGAGAGAGTCCCAGATCTGTTATTAACCTGATGAATAACAGCAGTGGGGGTTTAGAGAGAGTCCCAGATCTGTTATTAACCTGATGAATAACAGCAGTGGGGGTTTAGAGAGAGTCCCAGATCTGTTATTAACCTGATGAATAACAGCAGTGGGGGTTTAGAGAGAGTCCCAGATCTGTTATTAACCTGATGAATAACAGCAGTGGGGTTTAGAGAGAGTCCCAGATCTGTTATTAACCTGATGAATAACAGCAGTGGGGGTTTAGAGAGAGTCCCAGATCTGTTATTAACCTGATGAATAACAGCAGTGGGGGGTTTAGAGAGAGTCCCAGATCTGTTATTAACCTGATGAATAACAGCAGTGGGGTTTAGAGAGAGTCCCAGATCTGTTATTAACCTGATGAATAACAGCAGTGGGGGTTTAGAGAGAGTCCCAGATCTGTTATTAACCTGATGAATAACAGCAGTGGGGGTTTAGAGAGAGTCCCAGATCTGTTATTAACCTGATGAATAACAGCAGTGGGGGTTTAGAGAGAGTCCCAGATCTGTTATTAACCTGATGAATAACAGCAGTGGGGGTTTAGAGAGAGTCCCAGATCTGTTATTAACCTGATGAATAACAGCAGTGGGGGGTTTAGAGAGAGTCCCAGATCTGTTATTAACCTGATGAATAACAGCAGTGGGGTTTAGAGAGAGTCCCAGATCTGTTATTAACCTGATGAATAACAGCAGTGGGGGTTTAGAGAGAGTCCCAGATCTGTTATTAACCTGATGAATAACAGCAGTGGGGTTTAGAGAGAGTCCCAGATCTGTTATTAACCTGATGAATAACAGCAGTGGGGGTTTAGAGAGAGTCCCAGATCTGTTATTAACCTGATGAATAACAGCAGTGGGGTTTAGAGAGAGTCCCAGATCTGTTATTAACCTGATGAATAACAGCAGTGGGGGTTTAGAGAGAGTCCCAGATCTGTTATTAACCTGATGAATAACAGCAGTGGGGGTTTAGAGAGAGTCCCAGATCTGTTATTAACCTGATGAATAACAGCAGTGGGGGTTTAGAGAGAGTCCCAGATCTGTTATTAACCTGATGAATAACAGCAGTGGGGGGTTTAGAGAGAGTCCCAGATCTGTTATTAACCTGATGAATAACAGCAGTGGGGGTTTAGAGAGAGTCCCAGATCTGTTATTAACCTGATGAATAACAGCAGTGGGGGTTTAGAGAGAGTCCCAGATCTGTTATTAACCTGATGAATAACAGCAGTGGGGGGTTTAGAGAGAGTCCCAGATCTGTTATTAACCTGATGAATAACAGCAGTGGGGGTTTAGAGAGAGTCCCAGATCTGTTATTAACCTGATGAATAACAGCAGTGGGGGTTTAGAGAGAGTCCCAGATCTGTTATTAACCTGATGAATAACAGCAGTGGGGGTTTAGAGAGAGTCCCAGATCTGTTATTAACCTGATGAATAACAGCAGTGGGGGTTTAGAGAGAGTCCCAGATCTGTTATTAACCTGATGAATAACAGCAGTGGGGGTTTAGAGAGAGTCCCAGATCTGTTATTAACCTGATGAATAACAGCAGTGGGGGTTTAGAGAGAGTCCCAGATCTGTTATTAACCTGATGAATAACAGCAGTGGGGGTTTAGAGAGAGTCCCAGATCTGTTATTAACCTGATGAATAACAGCAGTGGGGGTTTAGAGAGAGTCCCAGATCTGTTATTAACCTGATGAATAACAGCAGTGGGGGTTTAGAGAGAGTCCCAGATCTGTTATTAACCTGATGAATAACAGCAGTGGGGGTTTAGAGAGAGTCCCAGATCTGTTATTAACCTGATGAATAACAGCAGTGGGGGTTTAGAGAGAGTCCCAGATCTGTTATTAACCTGATGAATAACAGCAGTGGGGTTTAGAGAGAGTCCCAGATCTGTTATTAACCTGATGAATAACAGCAGTGGGGGTTTAGAGAGAGTCCCAGATCTGTTATTAACCTGATGAATAACAGCAGTGGGGGTTTAGAGAGAGTCCCAGATCTGTTATTAACCTGATGAATAACAGCAGTGGGGGTTTAGAGAGAGTCCCAGATCTGTTATTAACCTGATGAATAACAGCAGTGGGGGTTTAGAGAGAGTCCCAGATCTGTTATTAACCTGATGAATAACAGCAGTGGGGGTTTAGAGAGAGTCCCAGATCTGTTATTAACCTGATGAATAACAGCAGTGGGGGGTTTAGAGAGAGTCCCAGATCTGTTATTAACCTGATGAATAACAGCAGTGGGGGTTTAGAGAGAGTCCCAGATCTGTTATTAACCTGATGAATAACAGCAGTGGGGGTTTAGAGAGAGTCCCAGATCTGTTATTAACCTGATGAATAACAGCAGTGGGGGTTTAGAGAGAGTCCCAGATCTGTTATTAACCTGATGAATAACAGCAGTGGGGGTTTAGAGAGAGTCCCAGATCTGTTATTAACCTGATGAATAACAGCAGTGGGGGTTTAGAGAGAGTCCCAGATCTGTTATTAACCTGATGAATAACAGCAGTGGGGGTTTAGAGAGAGTCCCAGATCTGTTATTAACCTGATGAATAACAGCAGTGGGGGTTTAGAGAGAGTCCCAGATCTGTTATTAACCTGATGAATAACAGCAGTGGGGGTTTAGAGAGAGTCCCAGATCTGTTATTAACCTGATGAATAACAGCAGTGGGGGTTTAGAGAGAGTCCCAGATCTGTTATTAACCTGATGAATAACAGCAGTGGGGGTTTAGAGAGAGTCCCAGATCTGTTATTAACCTGATGAATAACAGCAGTGGGGTTTAGAGAGAGTCCCAGATCTGTTATTAACCTGATGAATAACAGCAGTGGGGGTTTAGAGAGAGTCCCAGATCTGTTATTAACCTGATGAATAACAGCAGTGGGGGTTTAGAGAGAGTCCCAGATCTGTTATTAACCTGATGAATAACAGCAGTGGGGGTTTAGAGAGAGTCCCAGATCTGTTATTAACCTGATGAATAACAGCAGTGGGGGTTTAGAGAGAGTCCCAGATCTGTTATTAACCTGATGAATAACAGCAGTGGGGGTTTAGAGAGAGTCCCAGATCTGTTATTAACCTGATGAATAACAGCAGTGGGGGTTTAGAGAGAGTCCCAGATCTGTTATTAACCTGATGAATAACAGCAGTGGGGGTTTAGAGAGAGTCCCAGATCTGTTATTAACCTGATGAATAACAGCAGTGGGGGTTTAGAGAGAGTCCCAGATCTGTTATTAACCTGATGAATAACAGCAGTGGGGGTTTAGAGAGAGTCCCAGATCTGTTATTAACCTGATGAATAACAGCAGTGGGGGTTTAGAGAGAGTCCCAGATCTGTTATTAACCTGATGAATAACAGCAGTGGGGGGTTTAGAGAGAGTCCCAGATCTGTTATTAACCTGATGAATAACAGCAGTGGGGGTTTAGAGAGAGTCCCAGATCTGTTATTAACCTGATGAATAACAGCAGTGGGGGGTTTAGAGAGAGTCCCAGATCTGTTATTAACCTGATGAATAACAGCAGTGGGGGTTTAGAGAGAGTCCCAGATCTGTTATTAACCTGATGAATAACAGCAGTGGGGGTTTAGAGAGAGTCCCAGATCTGTTATTAACCTGATGAATAACAGCAGTGGGGTTTAGAGAGAGTCCCAGATCTGTTATTAACCTGATGAATAACAGCAGTGGGGGTTTAGAGAGAGTCCCAGATCTGTTATTAACCTGATGAATAACAGCAGTGGGGGTTTAGAGAGAGTCCCAGATCTGTTATTAACCTGATGAATAACAGCAGTGGGGGTTTAGAGAGAGTCCCAGATCTGTTATTAACCTGATGAATAACAGCAGTGGGGGTTTAGAGAGAGTCCCAGATCTGTTATTAACCTGATGAATAACAGCAGTGGGGGTTTAGAGAGAGTCCCAGATCTGTTATTAACCTGATGAATAACAGCAGTGGGGGTTTAGAGAGAGTCCCAGATCTGTTATTAACCTGATGAATAACAGCAGTGGGGGTTTAGAGAGAGTCCCAGATCTGTTATTAACCTGATGAATAACAGCAGTGGGGGTTTAGAGAGAGTCCCAGATCTGTTATTAACCTGATGAATAACAGCAGTGGGGGTTTAGAGAGAGTCCCAGATCTGTTATTAACCTGATGAATAACAGCAGTGGGGGTTTAGAGAGAGTCCCAGATCTGTTATTAACCTGATGAATAACAGCAGTGGGGGTTTAGAGAGAGTCCCAGATCTGTTATTAACCTGATGAATAACAGCAGTGGGGGTTTAGAGAGAGTCCCAGATCTGTTATTAACCTGATGAATAACAGCAGTGGGGGTTTAGAGAGAGTCCCAGATCTGTTATTAACCTGATGAATAACAGCAGTGGGGGTTTAGAGAGAGTCCCAGATCTGTTATTAACCTGATGAATAACAGCAGTGGGGGTTTAGAGAGAGTCCCAGATCTGTTATTAACCTGATGAATAACAGCAGTGGGGGTTTAGAGAGAGTCCCAGATCTGTTATTAACCTGATGAATAACAGCAGTGGGGGTTTAGAGAGAGTCCCAGATCTGTTATTAACCTGATGAATAACAGCAGTGGGGGTTTAGAGAGAGTCCCAGATCTGTTATTAACCTGATGAATAACAGCAGTGGGGGTTTAGAGAGAGTCCCAGATCTGTTATTAACCTGATGAATAACAGCAGTGGGGGTTTAGAGAGAGTCCCAGATCTGTTATTAACCTGATGAATAACAGCAGTGGGGGTTTAGAGAGAGTCCCAGATCTGTTATTAACCTGATGAATAACAGCAGTGGGGGTTTAGAGAGAGTCCCAGATCTGTTATTAACCTGATGAATAACAGCAGTGGGGGTTTAGAGAGAGTCCCAGATCTGTTATTAACCTGATGAATAACAGCAGTGGGGGGTTTAGAGAGAGTCCCAGATCTGTTATTAACCTGATGAATAACAGCAGTGGGGGTTTAGAGAGAGTCCCAGATCTGTTATTAACCTGATGAATAACAGCAGTGGGGGTTTAGAGAGAGTCCCAGATCTGTTATTAACCTGATGAATAACAGCAGTGGGGGTTTAGAGAGAGTCCCAGATCTGTTATTAACCTGATGAATAACAGCAGTGGGGTTTAGAGAGAGTCCCAGATCTGTTATTAACCTGATGAATAACAGCAGTGGGGGTTTAGAGAGAGTCCCAGATCTGTTATTAACCTGATGAATAACAGCAGTGGGGGGTTTAGAGAGAGTCCCAGATCTGTTATTAACCTGATGAATAACAGCAGTGGGGGTTTAGAGAGAGTCCCAGATCTGTTATTAACCTGATGAATAACAGCAGTGGGGGTTTAGAGAGAGTCCCAGCCCTGTAGTGTGTTGGCCCCTAACCCTGGCTGGGTTTCTCCCCTCTCTCTCTCTCTCTCTCTTCCTCATCCCCTCTCTTCTCCTATTTTCCTTTCTCTCTTCCTCTCTCTTCCTCTCTCTTCCTCATCCCCTCTCTTGCTCTTGCTATCTCTCTTCCTCTTGCTCGCTCTCTCTTCCCCTCTCTCTCTCTCTCTCTCTCAATTCAATTCAAGGGGTTTTATTGACATGGGAAACATATGTTAACAAAGCAAGTGAAGTAGATAATATACAAAAGTGAACAGTCTCTCCCCCCCCCTCCCCCCCCCCAGGGAGGTTACTTCCCTGAGCACGTCAAGTCTATGAGCAGTCTGAGATGGCTGAAACTCAACAGGACGGGTCTGTGTTACCTGCCAGAGGAAGTGGCTGCACTGCAGAAACTGGTGAGTACAGACTGATGTGTAGAGCCGACCCCATTTAGTCTAAAAAACAGGTCTGTAGACTACCTGGTTACACATGGTAGTAGGTCTATAGACTACCTGGTTACACATAGTAGTAGGTCTATAGACTACCTGGTTACACATGGTAGTAGGTCTATAGACTACCTGGTTACACATAGTAGTAGGTCTATAGACTACCTGGTTACACATGGTAGCAGGTCTATAGACTACCTGGTTACACATGGTAGTAGGTCTATAGACTACCTGGTTACACATAGTAGTAGGTCTATAGACTACCTGGTTACACATAGTAGCAGGTCTATAGACTACCTGGTTACACATAGTAGTAGGTCTATAGACTACCTGGTTACACATAGTAGTAGGTCTATAGACTACCTGGTTACACATAGTAGCAGGTCTATAGACTACCTGGTTACACATAGTAGCAGGTCTATAGACTACCTGGTTACACATAGTAGCAGGTCTATAGACTACCTGGTTACGCATAGTAGCAGGTCTATAGACTACCTGGTTACGCATAGTAGCAGGTCTATAGACTACCTGGTTACACATAGTAGCAGGTCTATAGACTACCTGGTTACACATAGTAGCAGGTCTATAGACTACCTGGTTACACATAGTAGCAGGTCTATAGACTACCTGGTTACACATAGTAGCAGGTCTATAGACTACCTGGTTACACATAGTAGCAGGTCTATAGACTACCTGGTTACACATAGTAGCAGGTCTATAGACTACCTGGTTACACATAGTAGCAGGTCTATAGACTACCTGGTTACACATAGTAGCAGGTCTATAGACTACCTGGTTACACATAGTAGCAGGTCTATAGACTACCTGGTTACACATAGTAGTAGGTCTATAGACTACCTGGTTACACATAGTAGCAGGTCTATAGACTACCTGGTTACACATAGTAGCAGGTCTATAGACTACCTGGTTACGCATAGTAGCAGGTCTATAGACTACCTGGTTACGCATAGTAGCAGGTCTATAGACTACCTGGTTACGCATAGTAGTAGGTCTATAGACTACCTGGTTACACATAGTAGCAGGTCTATAGACTACCTGGTTACACATAGTAGCAGGTCTATAGACTACCTGGTTACACATAGTAGCAGGTCTATAGACTACCTGGTTACGCATAGTAGCAGGTCTATAGACTACCTGGTTACACATAGTAGCAGGTCTATAGACTACCTGGTTACACATAGTAGTAGGTCTATAGACTACCTGGTTACGCATAGTAGTAGGTCTATAGACTACCTGGTTACACATAGTAGCAGGTCTATAGACTACCTGGTTACACATAGTAGCAGGTCTATAGACTACCTGGTTACACATAGTAGTATGACTGACTAGTTCCTCAACAGAGCGTGTGTGTGTGTGTGTGTGTGTGTGTGTGTGTGTGTGTGTGTGTGTGTGTGTGTGTGTGTGTGTGTGTGTGTGTGTGTGTGTGTGTGTGTGTGTGTGTGTGTGTGTGTGTGTGTGTGTGTGTGTGTGTGTGTGAACTCTGTCCTTCAGGAGCATCTGTCTGTGAGTCACAACAGCCTGACTACTCTACATGGAGAATTATCCAGCCTGCCCAACCTCAGGGTAAACACACACACACACACACACACACACTCTCTTTCTGAGGTGGGTTCAGGTGTGAAATGATCAGCGTTGTTTCCTGTATTTCAGGCGGTGGTTGCCCGGGCCAACAACCTGAAGAATTCTGGAGTTCCTGATGACATCTTTCAGCTGGACGACCTCTCAGTCCTGGTGAGGAGACCTGTCTGTCTGTCTGTCTGTCTGTCTGTCTGTCTGTCTGTCTCGTCCTGTGACCTGTCTGTCTGTCTGTCTGTCTGTCTGTCTGTCTGGACGCCTCTCAGTCCTGGTGAGGAGACCTGTCTGTCTGTCTGTCTGTCTGTCTGTCTGTCTGGACCACCTCTCAGTCCTGGTGAGGAGATCTGTCTGTCTGTCTGTCTGTCTGTCTGTCTGGACGACCTCTCAGTCCTGGTGAGGAGATCTGTCTGTCTGTCTGTCTGTCTGTCTGTCTGTCTGTCTGGACGACCTCTCAGTCCTGGTGATGAGATCTGTCTGTCTGTCTGTCTGTCTGTCTGTCTGGACGACCTCTCAGAGGGAGATATCCTCTGTCTCTCTCTGTCTCTACTGACCCCCTGACCTCCACTCTACTGACCCCCCTGACCTCCACTCTACTGACCCCCTGACCTCCACTCTACTGACCCCCTGACCTCCACTCTACTGACCCCCTGACCTCCACTCTACTGACCCCCCTGACCTCCACTCTACTGACCCCCTGACCTCCACTCTACTGACCCCCCAGACCTCCACTCTACTGTCCCCCTGACCTCCACTCTACTGACCCCCTGACCTCCACTCTACTGACCCCCCCTGACCTCCACTCTACTGACCCCCCTGACCTCCACTCTACTGACCCCCCTGACCTCCACTCTACTGACCCCCCCTGACCTCCACTCTACTGACCCCCCTGACCTCCACTCTACTGTCCCCCTGACCTCCACTCTACTGACCCCCCACTGACCTCCACTCTACTGACCCCCACTGACCTCCACTCTACTGTCCCCCTGACCTCCACTCTACTGACCCCCTGACCTCCACTCTACTGTCCCCCTGACCTCCACTCTACTGTCCCCCTGACCTCCACTCTACTGACCCCCTGACCTCCACTCTACTGACCCCCTGACCTCCACTCTACTGACCCCCTGACCTCCACTCTACTGACCCCCTGACCTCCACTCTACTGTCCCCCTGACCTCCACTCTACTGACCCCCCACTGACCTCCACTCTACTGTCCCCCTGACCTCCACTCTACTGACCCCCTGACCTCCACTCTACTGACCCCCCTGACCTCCACTCTACTGACCTCCACTGACCTCCACTCTACTGACCCCCTGACCTCCACTCTACTGACCTCCACTCTACTGACCCCCTGACCTCCACTCTACTGACCCCCTGACCTCCACTCTACTGTCCCCCTGACCTCCACTCTACTGACCCCCTGATCTCCACTCTACTGACCCCCCCTGACCTCCACTCTACTGACCCCCTGACCTCCACTCTACTGACCCCCTGACCTCCACTCTACTTACCCCCCTGACCTCCACTCTACTGACCCCTGACCTCCACTCTACTGTCCCCCCTGACCTCCACTCTACTGTCCCCCACTGACCTCCACTCTACTGTCCCCCTGACCTCCACTCTACTGACCCCCCCTGACCTCCACTCTACTGACCCCCCTGACCTCCACTCTAATGTCCCCCTGACCTCCACTCTACTGTCCCCCTGACCTCCACTCTACTGTCCCCCTGACCTCCACTCTACTGACCCCCCTGACCTCCACTCTACTGACCCCCCTGACCTCCACTCTACTGTCCCCCCCTGACCTCCACTCTACTGACCCCCCTGACCTCCACTCTACTGACCCCCCTGACCTCCACTCTACTGTCCCCCACTGACCTCCACTCTACTGACCCCCTGACCTCCACTCTACTGACCCCCCTGACCTCCACTCTACTGACCCCCCTGACCTCCACTCTACTGACCCCCCCTGACCTCCACTCTACTGACCCCCCGACCTCCACTCTACTGTCCCCCTGACCTCCACTCTACTGACCCCCGACCTCCACTCTACTGACCCCCTGACCTCCACTCTACTGTCCCCCCCTGACCTCCACTCTACTGTCCACCCCTGACCTCCACTCTACTGACCCCCTGACCTCCACTCTACTGACCCCCCTGACCTCCACTCTACTGACCCCCTGACCTCCACTCTACTGACCCCCTGACCTCCACTCTACTGACCCCCCAACTGACCTCCACTCTACTGACCCCCTGACCTCCACTCTACTGACCCCCACTGACCTCCACTCTACTGACCCCCCACTGACCTCCACTCTACTGACCCCCTGACCTCCACTCTACTGACCCCCCTGACCTCCACTCTACTGTCCCCCCTGACCTCCACTCTACTGTCCCCCTGACCTCCACTCTACTGACCCCCCTGACCTCCACTCTACTGACCCCCTGACCTCCACTCTACTGACCCCCCTGACCTCCACTCTACTGACCCCCTGACCTCCACTCTACTGACCCCCCTGACCTCCACTCTACTGACCCCCCTGACCTCCACTCTACTGACCCCCCTGACCTCCACTCTACTGACCCCCTGACCTCCACTCTACTGACCCCCCTGACCTCCACTCTACTGTCCCCCTGACCTCCACTCTACTGTCCCCCTGACCTCCACTCTACTGACCCCCCTGACCTCCACTCTACTGACCCCCCTGACCTCCACTCTACTGACCCCCCCTGACCTCCACTCTACTGACCCCCCTGACCTCCACTCTACTGACCCCCCTGACCTCCACTCTACTGACCCCCCTGACCTCCACTCTACTGACCCCCCTGACCTCCACTCTACTGACCCCCTGACCTCCACTCTACTGACCCCCCTGACCTCCACTCTACTGACCCCCCTGACCTCCACTCTACTGTCCCCCCTGACCTCCACTCTACTGTACCCCCCTGACCTCCACTCTACTGTCCCCCCTGACCTCCACTCTACTGACCCCCTGACCTCCACTCTACTGTTCCCCCCTGACCTCCACTCTACTGACCCCCCCTGACCTCCACTCTACTGACCCCCCCCTGACCTCCACTCTACTGACCCCCTGACCTCCACTCTACTGACCCCCCCTGACCTCCACTCTACTGACCCCCCTGACCTCCACTCTACTGACCCCCCTGACCTCCACTCTACTGACCCCCCTGACCTCCACTCTACTGACCCCCTGACCTCCACTCTACTGTCCCCCCCTGACCTCCACTCTACTGACCCCCCTGACCTCCACTCTACTGACCCCCCTGACCTCCACTCTACTGACCCCCCTGACCTCCACTCTACTGACCCCCCTGACCTCCACTCTACTGACCCCCCTGACCTCCACTCTACTGACCCCCCTGACCTCCACTCTACTGACCCCCCTGACCTCCACTCTACTGACCCCCTGACCTCCACTCTACTGTACCCCCTGACCTCCACTCTACTGACCCCCCTGACCTCCACTCTACTGACCCCCTGACCTCCACTCTACTGACCCCCCCTGACCTCCACTCTACTGACCCCCCCTGACCTCCACTCTACTGACCCCCCCTGACCTCCACTCTACTGACCCCCTGACCTCCACTCTACTGACCCCCTGACCTCCACTCTACTGACCCCCCTGACCTCCACTCTACTGACCCCCCTGACCTCCACTCTACTGACCCCCCTGACCTCCACTCTACTGACCCCCCCTGACCTCCACTCTACTGACCCCCCCTGACCTCCACTCTACTGACCCCCCTGACCTCCACTCTACTGACCCCCCTGACCTCCACTCTACTGACCCCCTGACCTCCACTCTACTGACCCCCCTGACCTCCACTCTACTGACCCCCCTGACCTCCACTCTACTGACCCCCCTGACCTCGACTCTACTGACCCCCCCTGACCTCCCTGACCTCCACTCTACTGACCCCCTGACCTCCACTCTACTGACCCCCGACCTCGACTCTACTGACCCCCCTGACCTCCCTGACCTCCACTCTACTGACCCCCTGACCTCCACTCTACTGACCCCCTGACCTCCACTCATCCTCTCCTCTCTTCCTCCTCCAAGAGGGAGTTGATGTTATTCTGCTGATGTTCTATGTTATTCTGCTGATGTTCTATGTTATTCTACTTTCTACTGATGTTCTATGTTATTCTACTGATGTTCTATGTTATTCTGCTGATGTTCTATGTTATTCTACTTTCTACTGATGTTCTATGTTATTCTATTGATGTTCTATGTTATTCTACATTTTACGTTATTTTACATTCTACATTCTACTGATATTCTATGATGTTCTACTCATGTTCTATGTTCTACATTCTACTGATGTTCTATGTTATTCTGCTGATGTTCTGTTATTCTACATTCTACTGATGTTCTATGTTATTCTGCTGATGTTCTATGTTATTCTGCTGATGTTCTATGTTATTCTACATTCTGCTGATGTTCTATGTTATTCTCCGTTCTCCAGGACCTGAGCTTCAACCAGCTGACTGAGATCCCCCGAGACCTGGAGAACTCCAAGAACATGTTGGTGCTCAACCTCAGCCACAACAGGTAGAACCTCTTATAATATGTTATAACAGGTGGCATATAGGCCTTATAACCTCTAACAGGTGACATACAGGCATTATAAACTCTAATAACAGGTGGCATATGGGCCTTATAACCTCTAATAACAGGTGGCATACAGGCCTTTATAACCTCTAATAACAGGTGGCATACAGGCCTTATAAACTCTAATAACAGGTAGAACCTCTTATAATATGTTATAACAGGTGGCATACAGGCCTTATAACCTCTAATAACAGGTGGCATACGGGCCTTGTAACCTCTAATAACAGGTGGCATACGGGCCTTGTAACCTATAATAACAGGTGGCATACGGGCCTTGTAACCTCTAATAACAGGTGGCATACGGGCCTTATAACCTCTAATAACAGGTGGCATACGGGCCTTATAACCTCTAATAACAGGTGGCTAGCAGGCCTTGTAACCTCTAATAACAGGTGGCTAGCAGGCCTTGTAACCTCTAATAACAGGTGGCTAGCAGGCCTTGTAACCTCTAATAACAGGTGGCTAGCAGGCCTTGTAACCTCTAATAACAGGTGGCTAGCGGGCCTTGTAACCTCTAATAACAGGTGGCTAGCGGGCCTTGTAACCTCTAATAACAGGTGGCTAGCAGGCCTTGTAACCTCTAATAACAGGTGGCTAGCGGGCCTTGTAACCTCTAATAACAGGTGGCTAGCGGGCCTTGTAACCTCTAATAACAGGTGGCTAGCAGGCCTTGTAACCTCTAATAACAGGTGGCTAGCAGGCCTTGTAACCTCTAATAACAGGTGGCTAGCAGGCCTTGTAACCTCTAATAACAGGTGGCTAGCAGGCCTTGTAACCTCTAATAACAGGTGGCTAGCAGGCCTTGTAACCTCTAATAACAGGTGGCTAGCGGGCCTTGTAACCTCTAATAACAGGTGGCTAGCGGGCCTTGTAACCTCTAATAACAGGTGGCTAGCAGGCCTTGTAACCTCTAATAACAGGTGGCTAGCAGGCCTTGTAACCTCTAATAACAGGTGGCATACGGGCCTTATAACCTCTAATAACAGGTGGCATACAGGCCTTGTAACCTCTAATAACAGGTGGCTAGCGGGCATTGTAACAGGAGTAAACGGTCTGAATACTCATGTAAATGTGATATTTCAGTGTTTTATTTGTATAAATTAGCTAACATTAATAAAAATCTGTTTTTGCTTAGTCATTATGGACAGATTGTGTGTAGATTTAATTAGGTGGGAAAAAACAATTTAATTAATTTTAAAATAAGGCTGTAAGGTGAAACAAGTCAAGGGGTCTGAATACTTTCCGAAGGCTCTGTATCGTAGATTATTCTCCTGCCCCAGTCCTCTCAGCATGATGCCATCCACCTACCTTATAACCTAATACTGACCCTCCTCCTCCTCTCAGCATCAACCTGCCTTATAACCTAATACTGACCCTCCTCCTCCTCTCAGCATGATGCCATCCACCTACCTTATAACCTAATACTGACCCTCCTCCTCCTCCCAGCATCAACCTGCCTTATAACCTAATACTGACCCTCCTCCTCCTCTCAGCATCAACCTGCCTTATAACCTAATACTGACCCTCCTCCTCCTCTCAGCATCAACCTGCCTTATAACCTAATACTGACCCTCCTCCTCCTCTCAGCATCAACCTGCCTTATAACCTAATACTGACCCTCCTCCTCTCAGCATCAACCTGCCTTATAACCTAATACTGACCCTCCTCCTCCTCTCAGCATCAACCTGCCTTATAACCTAATACTGACCCTCCTCCTCCTCTCAGCATCAACCTGCCTTATAACCTAATACTGACCCTCCTCCTCTCAGCATGATGCCATCCACCTACCTTATAACCTAATACTGACCCTCCTCCTCTCAGCATGATGCCATCCACCTACCTTATAACCTAATACTGACCCTCCTCCTCCTCCCAGCATCAACCTGCCTTATAACCTAATACTGACCCTCCTCCTCTCAGCATGATGCCATCCACCTACCTTATAACCTAATACTGACCCTCCTCCTCCTCTCAGCATCAACCTGCCTTATAACCTAATACTGACCCTCCTCCTCCTCCCAGCATCAACCTGCCTTATAACCTAATACTGACCCTCCTCCTCCTCCCAGCATCAACCTGCCTTATAACCTAATACTGACCCTCCTCCTCCTCTCAGCATCAACCTGCCTTATAACCTAATACTGACCCTCCTCCTCTCAGCATCGATGCCATCCCTAACCAGTTGTTCATCAACCTGCCTTATAACCTAATACTGACCCTCCTCCTCCTCCTCCTCCTCTCAGCATCAACCTGCCTTATAACCTAATACTGACCCTCCTCCTCCTCCTCCTCTCAGCATCAACCTGCCTTATAACCTAATACTGACCCTCCTCCTCCTCCTCCCAGCATCGATGCCATCCCTAACCAGTTGTTCATAAACCTGACTGACCTGCTGTACCTGGACCTGAGTGACAACAAGCTGGACAGCCTCCCGCCTCAGATGAGACGCCTCGTCCACCTCCAGACCCTCGTCCTGAACAACAATCCCCTGATGCACGCCCAGCTACGGTACGAAGCTTCATAACGCATTATAACCATTCTGTAGAATGCACGCCCAGCTACGGTACGAAGCTTCATAACGCATTATAACCATTCTGAAGAATGCACGC
>NW_025548636.1:20000-27500 GCF_905237065.1 Salmo salar
CCCAGGTAGTTGGACCATGTTCAACCATGGTACTTCCTGTCCCAGGCTTAGAATTCCTTACGATCAAATGCCGACCGCGTTATCTACCAAGAGAATTCTCTTCGATTTATAAATCACAGCCGTGTAAAGAACTTCATTGGACTCTATGTAAACTGGAAACCACGTATCCTGAAGCTGCATTTATTGTAGCCGGGGGGTTTTAACAAAGCTGATCTGAAAACAAGACTCCCTACATGTTTATCAGCGTATCAAAATGCCCGACCCGGTCTGGCAAAACTCTGGATCGTTGCTACTCTAATTTCCGCGACGCGAAGCCCTCCCCCCGCGCTCTCCTTTTTCCGCGAATCTGACCACGACTCCGTTTTTGTTGCTCCCAGCCTATAGACGGAGACTAAAACAGGAAGCGCCCCGCGCTCAGGTCTGTTCAACGCTGGTCCGACCAATCTGATTCCACGCTTCAAGATTGCTTCGATCACTATGGACTGGGATGTGTTCCGGATAGCGTCGGACGATAACATTGATGTATACGCTGATTCGGTGAGCAAGTTTATTAGGAAGTGCACCGGTGATGTTATGTCCACGGTGACTATTAAAACCTTCCCCCAACCAGAAACCGTGGATTGATGGCAGCATTCACGCAAAACGCAAAACTGAAAGCGTGCGAACCACTGCTTTTAATCAGGGCAAGGCGACCGGAAACATGACCGAATACAAACAGTGTAGCTATTCCCTCCGCAAGGCAATCAAACAAGCTAAGCGTCAGTATAGAGACAAAGTAGAGTCGCAATTCAACAGCTCAGACACAAGAGACATATGTGGCAGAGTCTACAGTGAATCACGGACTACAAAAAGAAAACCAGCCCCGTCGCGGACACCGACGTCTTTCTCCCAGACCAACTAAACAACTTCTTTGCTCGCTTTGAGGACAATACAGTGCCACTGACACGGCCCGCTACCAAAACCTGCGGGCTCTCCTTCACTGCAGCCAACGTGAGTAAAACATTTAAACGTGTTAACCCTCGCAAGGCTGCCGGCCCAGACGGCATCCCTCGCCGCGTCCTCAGAGCATGCGCAGACCAGCTGGCTGGTGTGTTTACGAACATATTCAATCAATGCCTATCCCAGTCTGCTGTCCCCACATGCTTCAAGATGGCCACCATTATTCCTGTTCCCAAGAAAGGTAAGGTAACTGAGCTAAATGACTATCGCCCCGTAGCACACACCTCCGTCATCATGAAGTGCTATGAGAGACTAGTCAAGGACCATATCATCTCCACCCTACCTGACACCCTAGACCCACTCCAATTTGCTTACCGCCCTAATAGATCCACAGACGACGCAATCACAATCACACTGCACACTGCCCTAACCCATCTGGACAAGAGGAATACCTTTGTAAGAATGCTGTTCATCGACTACAGCTCAGCATTTAACACCATAGTACCCTCCAAACTCGTCATCAAGTTGGAGGCCCTGGGTCTCGACCCCGCCCTGTGAAACTGGGTCCTGGACTTCCTGACGGGCCGCCCCCAGGTGGTGAGTGTAGGAAACAACATCTCCGCCCTACTGATCCTCAACACAGGGGCCCCACAAGGGTGCGTTCTCAGCCCTCGGCTGTACTCCAGGAAAATAACCTCACACTCAACGTCAACAAAACAAAGGAGATGATCGTGGACTTCAGGAAACAGCAGAGGGAGCAGCCCCCCTATCCACATTGACGGGACAGTAGTGGAGAATGTGGAGAGTTTTAATTTCCTCGGCGTACACATCACGGACAAACTGAAATGGTCCACACAGACAGCGTGGTGAAGAAGGCGCAGCAGCGCCTCTTCAACCTCAGGAGGCTGAAGAAATTTGGCTCGTCACCAAAAACACTCACAAACTTTTACGGATGCACAATCAAGAGCATCCTGTCGGGCTGTATCACCGCCTGGTACGGCAGCTGCTCCGCCCACAACCGTAAGGCTCTCCAGAGGGTAGTGAGGTCTGCACAACGCATCACCGGGGGCAAACTACCTGCCCTCCAGGACACCTACAGCACCCGATGTCACAGGAAGACCAAAAAGATCATCAAGGACATCAACCACCCGAGCCACTGCCTGTTCACCCCGCTATCATCCAGAAGGCGAGGTCAGTACAGGTGTATCAAAGCTGGAACCGAGAGACTGGATAAACAGCTTCTATCTCAAGGCCATCAGACTGGTAGAAGCTGTCTATCTCCAGACCATCAGACTGATAAACAGCTTCTATCTCCAGGCCATCAGACTGGTAAACAGCTTCTATCTCCAGACCATCAGACTGGTAAACAGCTTCTATCTCCAGGCCATCAGACTGGTAAACAGCTTCTATCTCCAGGCCATCAGACTGGTAAACAGCTTCTATCTCCAGACCATCAGACTGATAAACAGCTTCTATCTCCAGGCCATCAGACTGGTAAACAGCTTCTATCTCCAGACCATCAGACTGGTAAACAGCTTCTATCTCCAGGCCATCAGACTGGTAAACAGCTTCTATCTCCAGGCCATCAGACTGATAAACAGCTTCTATCTCCAGGCCATCAGACTGGTAAACAGCTTATATCTCCAGACCATCAGACTGGTAAACAGCTTCTATCTCCAGGCCATCAGACTGTTAAACAGCTTCTATCTCCAGGCCATCAGACTGGTAAACAGCTTCTATCTCCAGGCCATCAGACTGATAAACAGCTTCTATCTCCAGGCCATCAGACTGATAAACAGCTTCTATCTCCAGGCCATCAGACTGGTAAACAGCTTCTATCTCCAGGCCATCAGACTGATAAACAGCTTCTATCTCCAGGCCATCAGACTGATAAACAGCTTCTATCTCCAGACCATCAGACTGGTAAACAGCTTCTATCTCCAGGCCATCAGACTGATAAACAGCTTCTATCTCCAGGCCATCAGACTGTTAAACAGCTTCTATCTCCAGACCATCAGACTGGTAAACAGCTTCTATCTCCAGGCCATCAGACTGATAAACAGCTTCTATCTCCAGACCATCAGACTGGTAAACAGCTTCTATCTCCAGACCATCAGACTGGTAAACAGCCATCACTAACATTGAGTGGCTGCTGCCAACATACAGACTCAACTCCAGCCACTTTAATAATTAAAAATTGGATGTAATTAGATGTATCACTAGCCACTTTAAACAATGCCACTTTTATATAATGTTTACATACCCTACATTACTCATCTCATATGTATATACTGTACTCTATACCATCTACTGCATCTTGCCGATGCTGTTCGGCCATCGCTCATCCATATATTTACATGTACAAATTCTTATTCATTCCTTTGTGTGTGTGTGTGTGTGTGTGTGTGTGTGTGTGTGTGTGTGTGTGTGTTATATAAGGTAGTTGTTGTGACATTGTTAGATTACCTGTTAGATATTTACTGCACTGTTGGAACTATAAGCACAAGCATTTCGCTACACTCACATTAACACCTGCTAACCATGTGACCAATAACACCTGCTAACCATGTGACCAATAACACCTGCTAACCATGTGACCAATAACATCTGCTAACCATGTGACCAATAACACCTGCTAACCATGTGACCAATAACACCTGCTAACCATGTGACCAATAACACCTGCTAACCATGTGACCAATAACACCTGCTAACCATGTGACCAATAACACCTGCTAACCATGTGACCAATAACACCTGCTAACCATGTGACCAATAACACCTGCTAACCATGTGACCAATAACACCTGCTAACCATGTGACCAATAACACCTGCTAACCATGTGACCAATAACACCTGCTAACCATGTGACCAATAACACCTGCTAACCATGTGACCAATAACACCTGCTAACCATGTGACCAATAACACCTGCTAACCATGTGACCAATAACACCTGCTGACCATGTGACCATGTGACCAATAACACCTGCTGACCATGTGACCAATAACACCTGCTAACCATGTGACCAATAACATCTGCTAACCATGTGACCAATAACACCTGCTAACCATGTGACCAATAACACCTGCTAACCATGTGACCAATAACACCTGCTAACCATGTGACCAATAACACCTGCTAACCATGTGACCAATAACACCTGCTGACCATGTGACCATGTGACCAATAACACCTGCTAACCATGTGACCAATAACACCTGCTAACCATGTGACCATGTGACCAATAACACCTGCTAACCATGTGACCAATAACATCTGCTAACCATGTGACCAATAACACCTGCTAACCATGTGACCATGTGACCAATAACACCTGCTGACCATGTGACCATGTGACCAATAACACCTGCTAACCATGTGACCATGTGACCAATAACACCTGCTGACCATGTGACCATGTGACCAATAACACCTGCTAACCATGTGACCAATAACACCTGC
Organism: Salmo salar; assembly: GCF_905237065.1. Classification (NCBI taxonomy): domain Eukaryota; kingdom Metazoa; phylum Chordata; class Actinopteri; order Salmoniformes; family Salmonidae; genus Salmo; species Salmo salar. The sequence goes on from NW_025548636.1 coordinate 24,407, forward strand.
TAACCATGTGACCATGTGACCAATAACACCTGCTAACCATGTGACCAATAACACCATGTGACCATGTGACTGTGACCAATAAGATTTGATTTGGGGTAGAGCAGCAATCTGACCTGATCTTTGAGGGTGAGTCCAGAGGCTGCAGATCGGTCCAGCAAACACTGTTTGTTCGTTGACGTAAGATGTCAAACAGGTTTGGACTTAAACTGCACCCTTTTGTCTTTACCCCCTGTCTCTCTCTCTCTCTCTCTCTCTCTGTCTCTCTCTCTCGTCTCTCTCTCTCTCTCTCTGTCTCTGTCTCTGTCTCTGTCTCTCTCTCTCTGTCTCTGTCTCTCTCTCCAGTCTGCTATCTGTAAGCTGGGGAAGTTGAAGAAGCTTTATGTGAACAGTAACAAGCTGGACTTCGACGGCGTTCCGTCTGGCGTGGGGAAGTTATCCAGCCTGCAGGAGTTCATGGCTGCAAACAACAACCTGGAACTCATACCTGAGGGGCTCTGTAGGTAGATATACCTCACATCATACCTGAGGGACTCTGTAGGTAGATATACCTCACATCATACCTGAGGGACTCTGTAGGTAGATATACCTCACATCATACCTGAGGGACTCTGTAGGTAGATATACCTCACATCATACCCGAGGGACTCTGTAGGTAGATATACCTCACATCATACCCGAGGGACTCTGTAGGTAGATATACCTCACATCATACCCGAGGGACTCTGTAGGTAGATATACCTCACATCATACCTGAGGGACTCTGTAGGTAGATATACCTCACATCATACCTGAGGGACTCTGTAGGTAGATATACCTCACATCATACCCGAGGGACTCTGTAGGTAGATATACCTCACATCATACCCGAGGGACTCTGTAGGTAGATATACCTCACATCATACCCGAGGGACTCTGTAGGTAGATATACCTCACATCATACCCGAGGGACTCTGTAGGTAGATATACCTCACATCATACCCGAGGGACTCTGTAGGTAGATATACCTCACATCATACCCGAGGGACTCTGTAGGTAGATATACCTCACATCATACCTGAGGGACTCTGTAGGTAGATATACCTCACATCATACCCGAGGGACTCTGTAGGTAGATATACCTCACATCATACCTGAGGGACTCTGTAGGTAGATATACCTCACATCATACCCGAGGGACTCTGTAGGTAGATATACCTCACATCATACCCGAGGGACTCTGTAGGTAGATATACCTCACATCATACCTGAGGGACTCTGTAGGTAGATATACCTCACATCATACCTGAGGGACTCTGTAGGTAGATATACCTCACATCATACCTGAGGGACTCTGTAGGTAGATATACCTCACATCATACCTGAGGGACTCTGTAGGTAGATATACCTCACATCATACCCGAGGGACTCTGTAGGTAGATATACCTCACATCATACCTGAGGGACTCTGTAGGTAGATATACCTCACATCATACCCGAGGGACTCTGTAGGTAGGTATACCTCACATCATATTGTTGTTGTTGTTGTTGTGTAGGTAGATATACCTCACACCATATTGTTGTTGTTGTTGTTGTGTAGGTAGATATACCTCACACCATATTGTTGTTGTTGTTGTTGTGTAGGTAGATATACCTCACACCATATTGTTGTTGTTGTTGTTGTTGTGTAGGTAGATATACCTCACACCATATTGTTGTTGTTGTTGTGTAGGTAGATATACCTCACACCATATTGTTGTTGTTGTTGTTGTGTAGGTAGATATACCTCACACCATATTGTTGTTGTTGTTGTTGTGTAGGTAGATATACCTCACACCATATTGTTGTTGTTGTTGTTGTGTAGGTAGATATACCTCACACCATATTGTTGTTGTTGTTGTTGTTGTGTAGGTAGATATACCTCACACCATATTGTTGTTGTTGTTGTTGTGTAGGTAGATATACCTCACACCATATTGTTGTTGTTGTTGTTGTTGTGTAGGTAGATATACCTCACACCATATTGTTGTTGTTGTTGTTGTGTAGGTAGATATACCTCACACCATATTGTTGTTGTTGTTGTTGTGTAGGTAGATATACCTCACACCATATTGTTGTTGTTGTTGTTGTTGTGTAGGTAGATATACCTCACACCATATTGTTGTTGTTGTGTAGGTAGATATACCTCACACCATATTGTTGTTGTTGTTGTTGTGTAGGTAGATATACCTCACACCATATTGTTGTTGTTGTTGTTGTGTAGGTAGATATACCTCACACCATATTGTTGTTGTTGTTGTTGTGTAGGTAGATATACCTCACACCATATTGTTGTTGTTGTTGTTGTGTAGGTAGATATACCTCACACCATATTGTTATTGTTGTTGTTGTTGTTGTGTAGGTAGATATACCTCACACCATATTGTTGTTGTTGTTGTTGTGTAGGTAGATATACCTCACACCATATTGTTGTTGTTGTTGTTGTGTAGGTAGATATACCTCACACCATATTGTTGTTGTTGTTGTTGTTGTTGTGTAGGTAGATATACCTCACACCATATTGTTGTTGTTGTTGTGTAGGTAGATATACCTCACACCATATTGTTGTTGTTGTTGTTGTGTAGGTAGATATACCTCACACCATATTGTTGTTGTTGTGTAGGTAGATATACCTCACACCATATTGTTGTTGTTGTTGTTGTGTAGGTAGATATACCTCACACCATATTGTTGTTGTTGTTGTTGTGTAGGTAGATATACCTCACACCATATTGTTGTTGTTGTTGTTGTTGTGTAGGTAGATATACCTCACACCATATTGTTGTTGTTGTTGTTGTGTAGGTGCGGGAAGCTGAAGAAGTTGGTTCTGAATAAGAATCGTCTGGTGACTCTTCCTGAAGCCATCCACTTCCTGGTCGACCTGGAGGTACACACTGTCCTCTGTTCTAGGTTCTAACCGTTCTAGGTTCTAGATGTTCTGCCCTGTGTTCTAGGTTCTAAATGTTCTAGATGTTCTTCCCTGTGTTCTAGGTTCTAAATGTTCTAGATGTTCTGCCCTGTTTTCTAGGTTCTAAATGTTCTAGATGTTCTGCCCTGTTTTCTAGGTTCTAAATGTTCT
>NW_025548636.1:40000-42500 GCF_905237065.1 Salmo salar
TGTAGGTCTAATGCTCTGGGTTCCTGTAGTTCTAATGCTCTGGGTTCCTGTAGTTCTAATGCTCTGGGTTCCTGTAGTTCTAATGCTCTGGGTTCCTGTAGTTCTAATGCTCTGGGTTCCTGTAGTTCTAATGCTCTGTGTTCCTGTAGTTCTAATGCTCTGGGTTCCTGTAGTTCTAATGCTCTGTGTTCCTGTGGTTCTAATGCTCTGTGTTCCTGTGGTTCTAATGCTCTGGGTTCCTGTAGTTCTAATGCTCTGGGTTCCTGTAGTTCTAATGCTCTGTGTTCCTGTAGTTCTAATGTTCTGTGTTCCTGTAGTTCTAATGTTCTGTGTTCCTGTAGTTCTAATGCTCTGTGTTCCTGTAGGTCTAATGCTCTGTGTTCCTGTAGTTCTAATGCTCTGTATTCCTGTGGTTCTAATGCTCTGTGTTCCTGTAGTTCTAATGCTCTGTGTTCCTGTAGGTCTAATGCTCTGTGTTCCTGTAGGTCTAATGCTCTGTGTTCCTCTAGCTCTAATGCTCTGTGTTCCTCTAGTTCCAATGCTCTGTGTTCCTGTGGTTCTAATGCTCTGTGTTCCTGTGGTTCTAATGCTCTGTGTTCCTGTGGTTCTAATGCTCTGTGTTCCTGTAGTTCTAATGCTCTGTGTTCCTGTAGTTCTAATGCTCTGGGTTCCTGTAGTTCTAATGCTCTGTGTCCTGTGGTTCTAATGTTCTGTGTTCCTGTGGTTCTAATGCTCTGTGATTCTAATGCTCTGTGTTCCGGTAGTTCTAATGTTCTGTGTTCCTGTAGTTCTAATGCTCTGTGTTCCTCTAGTTCCAATGCTCTGTGTTCCTGTGGTTCTAATGCTCTGTGTTCCTGTGGTTCTAATGCTCTGTGTTCCTGTGGTTCTAATGCTCTGTGTTCCTGTAGTTCTAATGCTCTGTGTTCCTGTAGTTCTAATGCTCTGGGTTCCTGTAGTTCTAATGCTCTGGGTTCCTGTAGTTCTAATGCTCTGGGTTCCTGTAGTTCTAATGCTCTGGGTTCCTGTGGTTCTAATGTTCTGTGTTCCTGTGGTTCTAATGCTCTGTGATTCTAATGCTCTGTGTTCCGGTAGTTCTAATGTTCTGTGTTCCTGTAGTTCTAATGTTCTGTGTTCCTGTAGTTCTAATGTTCTGTGTTCCTGTGGTTCTAATGCTCTGTGTTCCTGTAGGTTTGTGTTCCTGGTGGATACGGGTCTGGAGATCCTCATCTGGAGAGGAGCCAGCGCCACTCTGGCCGGTACCACTAAGGCCCGGTAACTAACACACCAACACTACTCTGGTACCACTAAGACCCGGTAACTAACACACCAACACTACTCTGGTACCACTAAGGCCCGGTAACTAACACACCAACACTACTCTGGTACCACTAAGGCCCGGTAACTAACACACCAACACTACTCTGGTACCACTAAGACCCGGTAACTAACACACCAACACTACTCTGGTACCACTAAGGCCCGGTAACTAACACACCAACACTACTCTGGTACCACTAAGACCCGGTAACTAACACACCAACACTACTCTGGTACCACTAAGACCCGGTAACTAACACACCAACACTACTCTGGTACCACTAAGACCCGGTAACTAACACACCAACACTACTCTGGTACCACTAAGACCCGGTAACTAACACACCAACACTACTCTGGTACCACTAAGACCCGGTAACTAACACACCAACACTACTCTGGTACCACTAAGACCCGGTAACTAACACACCAACACTACTCTGGTACCACTAAGACCCGGTAACTAACACACCAACACTACTCTGGTACCACTAAGACCCGGTAACTAACACACCAACACTACTCTGGTACCACTAAGACCCGGTAACTAACACACCAACACTACTCTGGTACCACTAAGACCCGGTAACTAACACACCAACACTACTCTGGTACCACTAAGACCCGGTAACTAACACACCAACACTACTCTGGTACCACTAAGACCCGGTAACTAACACACCAACACTACTCTGGTACCACTAAGACCCGGTAACTAACACACCAACACTACTCTGGTACCACTAAGACCCGGTAACTAACACACCAACACTACTCTGGTACCACTAAGACCCGGTAACTAACACACCAACACTACTCTGGTACCACTAAGACCCGGTAACAAACACACCAACACTACTCTGGTACCACTAAGACCCGGTAACTAACACACCAACACTGCTCTGGTACCACTAAGGCCCGGTAACTAACCAACACTACTCTGGTACCACTAAGACCCGGTAACTAACACACCAACACTACTCTGGTACCACTAAGACCCGGTAACTAACACACCAACACTACTCTGGTACCACTAAGACCCGGTAACTAACACACCAACACTACTCTGGTACCACTAAGACCCGGTAACTAACACACCAACACTACTCTGGTACCACTAAGACCCGGTAACTAACACACCAACACTACTCTGGTACCACTAAGACCCGGTAACTAACACACC
>NW_025548636.1:47500-55811 GCF_905237065.1 Salmo salar
GAGTCAATGTGGAGGCTATATACAGGGGGTACCGGTACAGAGTCAATGTGGAGGCTATATACAGGGGGGTACCGGTACAGAGTCAATGTGGAGGCTATATACAGGGGGTACCGGTACAGAGTCAATGTGGAGGCTATATACAGGGTATTACGGTACAGAGTCAATGTGGAGGCTATATACAGGGGGTACCGGTACAGAGTCAGTGTGGAGGCTATATACAGGGGGTACCGGTACAGAGTCAATGTGGAGGCTATATACAGGGGGTACCGGTACAGAGTCAATGTGGAGGCTATATACAGGGGGTACCGGTACAGAGTCAATGTGGAGGCTATATACAGGGGGTACCGGTACAGAGTCAATGTGGAGGCTATATACAGGGGGTACCGGTTCAGAGTCAATGTGGAGGCTATATACAGGGGGTACCGGTACAGAGTCAATGTGGAGGCTATATACAGGGGGTACCGGTACAGAGTCAATGTGGAGGCTATATACAGGGTGTTACGGTACAGAGTCAATGTGGAGGCTATATACAGGGGGTACCGGTACAGAGTCAATGTGGAGGCTATATACAGGGTATTACGGTACAGAGTCAATGTGGAGGCTATATACAGGATATTACGGTACAGAGTCAATGTGGAGGCTATATACAGGGTATTACGGTACAGAGTCAATGTGGAGGCTATATACAGGGTGTTACGGTACAGAGTCAATGTGGAGGCTATATACACGGTATTACGGTACAGGGTCAATGTGGAGGCTATATACAGGGTATTACGGTACAGAGTCAATGTGGAGGCTATATACAGGGTATTACGGTACAGAGTCAATGTGGAGGCTATATACAGGGTATTACGGTACAGAGTCAATGTGGAGGCTACATACAGGGTATTACGGTACAGAGTCAATGTGGAGGCTATATACAGGGGGTACCGGTACAGAGTCAATGTGGGGGCTATATACAGGGGGTACCGGTACAGAGTCAATGTGGGGGCTATATACAGGGGGTACCGGTACAGAGTCAATGTGGGGGCTATATACAGGGGGTACCGGTACAGAGTCAATGTGGGGGCTATATACAGGGGGTACCGGTACAGAGTCAATGTGGGGCTATATACAGGGGGTACCGGTAAAGAGTCAATGTGGGGGCTATATACAGGGGGCACCGGTACAGAGTCAATGTGGAGGCTATATACAGGGTGTTACGGTACAGAGTCAATGTGGAGGCTATATACAGGGGGTACCGGTACAGAGTCAATGTGGAGGCTATATACAGGGTGTTACGGTACAGAGTCAATGTGGAGGCTATATACAGGGGGGTACCGGTACAGAGTCAATGTGGAGGCTATGTACAGGGGGTACCGGTACAGAGTCAATGTGGAGGCTATATACAGGGGGTACCGGTACAGAGTCAATGTGGCGGCTATATACAGGGTATTACGGTACAGAGTCAATGTGGAGGCTATATACAGGGGGTACCGGTACAGAGTCAATGTGGAGACTATATACAGGGTATTACGGTACAGAGTCAATGTGGAGGCAATATACAGGGGGTACCGGTACAGAGTCAATGTGGAGACTATATACAGGGGGTACCGGTACAGAGTCAATGTGGAGGCTATATACAGGGTGTTACGGTACAGAGTCAATGTGGAGGCTATATACAGGGGGTACCGGTACAGAGTCAATGTGGAGGCTATATACAGGGGGTACCGGTACAGAGTCAATGTGGAGGCTATATACAGGGGGTACCGGTACAGAGTCAATGTGGGGGGCTATATACAGGGGGTACCGGTACAGAGTCAATGTGGGGGCTATATACAGGGGGTACCGGTACAGAGTCAATGTGGAGACTATATACAGGGGGTACCGGTACAGAGTCAATGTGGAGGCTATATACAGGGGGTGCCGGTACAGAGTCAATGTGGAGGCTATATACAGGGGGGTGCCGGTACAGAGTCAATGTGGAGGCTATATACAGGGGGTACCGGTACAGAGTCAATGTGGAGGCTATATACAGGGGGTACCGGTACAGAGTCAATGTGGGGGCTATATACAGTGGGTACCGGTACAGAGTCAATGTGGAGGCTATATACAGGGGGTACCGGTACAGAGTCAATGTGGAGGCTATATACAGGGGGTACCGGTACAGAGTCAATGTGGAGGCTATATACAGGGGCTACCGGTACAGAGTCAATGTGGAGGCTATATACAGTGGGTACCGGTACAGAGTCAATGTGGAGGCTATATACAGGGGGTACCGGTACAGAGTCAATGTGGAGGCTATATACAGGGGGTACCGGTACAGAGTCAATGTGGAGGCTATATACAGGGGGTACCGGTACAGAGTCAATGTGGAGGCTATATACAGGGGGTACCGGTACAGAGTCAATGTGGAGGCTATATACAGGGGGTACCGGTACAGAGTCAATGTGGAGGCTATATACAGGGTGTTACGGTACAGAGTCAATGTGGAGGCTATATACAGGGGGTACCGGTTCAGAGTCAATGTGGAGGCTATATACAGGGGGTACCGGTTCAGAGTCAATGTGGAGGCTATATACAGGGGTTACGTTACAGAGTCAATGTGGAGGCTATATACAGAGGGTACCGGTACAGAGTCAATGTGGAGGCTATATACAGGGGGTACCGGTACAGAGTCAATGTGGAGGCTATATACAGGGTGTTACGGTACAGAGTCAATGTGGAGGCTATATACAGGGTGTTACGGTACAGAGTCAATGTGGAGGCTATATACAGGGGGTACCGGTACAGAGTCAATGTGGAGGCTATATACAGGGGGTACCGGTACAGAGTCAATGTGGGGCTATATACAGGGGGTACCGGTACAGAGTCAATGTGGAGGCTATATACAGGGGGTACCGGTACAGAGTCAATGTGGAGGCTATATACAGGGGGTACCGGTACAGAGTCAATGTGGAGGCTATATACAGGGGGTACCGGTACAGAGTCAATGTGGAGGCTATATACAGGGGGTACCGGTACAGAGTCAACAGTGAAGAGGCGACTCCGAATGCTGACCCCTTGACTTTTTCCAGATTATGTTGTTACATCCTGAATTTAAAATGGATTACATTTTGATAAATATAAATGACTTGGCAAGAGCTCTACTGACTTGGCGAGGGCTCACTGACTTGGCGAGGGCTCTGATGTCTTGGCGAGAGCTCTGCTGACTTGGCGAGGGCTCTGATGACTTGGCGAGGGCTCTGCTGACTTGGCGAGGGCTCTGCTGACTTGGCGAGGGTTCTGCTGACTTGGCGAGGGCTCTGCTGACTTGGCAAGAGCTCTGCTGACTTGGCGAGGGCTCTGCTGACTTGGCGAGAGCAAGACAAATACGTAACAAGAGTTAACAGGACATTCTAACTCCTCCCTCCTTTCCAAGTGGAATGATGTCCTGAAGGTTGACTCGTCTCTCTGTGTCTCTGTCTCGCTCTCCAGGTGTTCAAGTCTAAGTTTCAGAACTGGGATGATGTCCTGAAGGTGGACTACACCAGAGCAGCTGAGAGTGTAGAGCAGCAGCAAGGATTACAGGGGAAGGTGAGTAACACGGCCTGTCGTGTAGGGGTGTATGCTAGCTAGCTACAGGGGAAGGTAGGGGTATATCCTAGCTAGCTAGCTCCCTCTATCAACTAGCTTAGTGTAGCTCTACTAATGATCCTTTACTTTGCTACTTGATGGCGCCTTAACTCCTGACCTTTAACCCTGACCCCTAACTCTAACCCTGCCATCTGCTGTCCTGGACGTGTGATTGACTCAGGACCTTAACTCCTGACCTTTAACCCTGATCCCTAACTCTAACCTGTCTAACAGAACACAGAGGGTGTTCTTTAATGGAAACCTCTCCAACATATTCCAGGTAGAATCAGGAATTCCTCAGGGCAGCTGTCTAGGCCCCTTACTGGTAAAATCAGGAATTCCCCAAGGCAGCTGTCTAGGCCCCATACAGGTAGAATCAGGAATTCCTCAGGGCAGCTGTCTAGGCCCCTTACTGGTAGAATCAGGAATTCCCCAAGGCAGCTGTCTAGGCCTCTTACTGGTAGAATCAGGAATTCCCCAGGGCAGCTGTCTAGGCCCCTTACTGGTAGAATCAGGAATTCCCCAAGGCAGCTGTCTAGGCCTCTTACTGGTAGAATCAGGAATTCCCCAAGGCAGCTGTCTAGGCCTCTTTGACATGTTTGGATCCTGTTTTTGTACATTTGATTGGTGGATTCAAATAGTCTTTAAAATGTGTGACCTGTCTTGTCTGTCTCAGGTGAAGAAGGATGCTGAGAAGAAAGACGAGATGAAGGCTGACCTCACCGCTCTCTTCCTCCCCAGACAACCCCCCATGGCCCTCACTGAGGTAAACAGCTCTCTTCCTCCCCAGACAACCCCCATGGCCCTCACTGAGGTAAACCGCTCTCTTCCTAACCCAGACAACCCCCATGGCCCTCACTGAGGTAAACAGCTCTCTTCCTAACCCAGACAACCCCCCATGGCCCTCACTGAGGTAAACAGCTCTTCCTCCCCAGACAACCCCCCATGGCCCTCACTGAGGTAAACCGCTTCTCTTCCTAACCCAGACAACCCCCATGGCCCCCTCACTGAGGTAAACAGCTCTCTTCCTAACCCAGACAACCCCCCATGGCCCTCACTGAGGTAAACAGCTCTCTTCCCTAACCCAGACAACCCCCATGGTCCTCACTGAGGTAAACAGCCTCTTCCTCCCCAGACAACCCCCCATGGCCCTCACTGAGGTAAACCGCTCTCTTCCTAACCCAGACAACCCCCATGGCCCTCACTGAGGTAAACAGCTCTCTTCCTAACCCAGACAACCCCCATGGCCCTCACTGAGGTAAACAGCTCTCTTCCTCCCCAGACAACCCCCCATGGCCCCTCACTGAGGTAAACCGCTCTCTTCCTAACCAGACAACCCCCCATGGCCCTCACTGAGGTAAACAGCTCTCTTCCTAACCCAGACAACCCCCCATGGCCCTCACTGAGGTAAACAGCTCTCTTCCTAACCCAGACAACCCCCCATGGTCCTCACTGAGGTAAACAGCTCTCTTCCTCCCCAGACAACCCCCATGGTCCTCACTGAGGTAAACAGCTCTCTTCCTAACCCAGACAACCCCCCCATGGTCCTCACTGAGGTAAACAGCTCTCTTCCTCCCCAGACAACCCCCCATGGTCCTCACTGAGGTAAACAGCTCTCTTCCTCCCCAGACAACTCCCCATGGTCCTCACTGAGGTAAACAGCTCTCTTCCTAACCCAGACAACCCCCCATGGTCCTCACTGAGGTAAACAGCTCTCTTCCTCCCCAGACAACCCCCATGGTCCTCACTGAGGTAAACAGCTCTCTTCCTCCCCAGACAACCCCCATGGTCCTCACTGAGGTAAACAGCTCTCTTCCTCCCCAGACAACCCCCATGGTCCTCACTGAGGTAAACAGCTCTCTTCCTAACCCAGACAACCCCATGGTCCTCACTGAGGTAAACAGCTCTCTTCCTCCCCAGACAACCCCCATGGTCCTCACTGAGGTAAACAGCTCTCTTCCTCCCCAGACAACCCCCATGGTCCTCACTGAGGTAAACAGCTCTCTTCCTCCCCAGACAACCCCCATGGTCCTCACTGAGGTAAACAGCTCTCTTCCTCCCCAGACAACCCCCATGGCCCTCACTGAGGTAAACAGCTCTCTTCCTCCCCAGACAACCCCCATGGTCCTCACTGAGGTAAACAGCTCTCTTCCCTAACCCAGACAACCCCCATGGTCCTCACTGAGGTAAACAGCTCTCTTCCTAACCCAGACAACCCCCCATGGTCCTCACTGCGGTAAACAGCTCTCTTCCTCCCCAGACAACCCCCATTGTCCTCACTGAGGTAAACAGCTCTCTTCCTAACCCAGACAACCCCCATGGTCCTCACTGAGGTAAACAGCTCTCTTCCTCCCCAGACAACCCCCCATCGTCCTCACTGAGGTAAACAGCTCTCTTCCTCCCCAGACAACCCCCCATGGCCCTCACTGAGGTAAACAGCTCTCTTCCTAACCCAGACAACCCCCATGGTCCTCACTGAGGTAAACAGCTCTCTTCCTAACCCAGACAACCCCCCATGGTCCTCACTGAGGTAAACAGCTCTCTTCCTCCCCAGACAACCCCCCATGGTCCTCACTGAGGTAAACAGCTCTCTTCCTCCCCAGACAACCCCCATGGTCCTCACTGAGGTAAACAGCTCTCTTCCTCCCCAGACAACCCCCCATGGTCCTCACTGAGGTAAACAGCTCTCTTCCTCCCCAGACAACCCCCCATGGTCCTCACTGAGGTAAACAGCTCTCTTCCTCCCCAGACAACCCCCATGGTCCTCACTGAGGTAAACAGCTCTCTTCCTCCCCAGACAACCCCCATGGTCCTCACTGAGGTAAACAGCTCTCTTCCTCCCCAGACAACCCCCATGGTCCTCACTGAGGTAAACAGCTCTCTTCCTCCCCAGACAACCCCCATGGTCCTCACTGAGGTAAACAGCCTCTTCCTCCCCAGACAACCCCCATGGTCCTCACTGAGGTAAACAGCTCTCTTCCTCCCCAGACAACCCCCATGGTCCTCACTGAGGTAAACAGCTCTCTTCCTCCCCAGACAACCCCCATGGTCCTCACTGAGGTAAACAGCTCTCTTCCTAACCCAGACAACCCCCCATGGTCCTCACTGAGGTAAACAGCTCTCTTCCTCCCCAGACAACCCCCCATGGTCCTCACTGAGGTAAACAGCTCTCTTCCTAACCCAGACAACCCCCATGGTCCTCACTGAGGTAAACAGCTCTCTTCCTCCCCAGACAACCCCCATGGTCCTCACTGAGGTAAACAGCTCTCTTCCTCCCCAGACAACCCCCATGGTCCTCACTGAGGTAAACAGCTCTCTTCCTCCCCAGACAACCCCCCATGGTCCTCACTGAGGTAAACAGCTCTCTTCCTAACCCAGACAACCCCCCATGGTCCTCACTGAGGTAAACAGCTCTCTTCCTAACCCAGACAACCCCCATGGCCCTCACTGAGGTAAACAGCTCTCTTCCTCCCCAGACAACCCCCATGGCCCTCACTGAGGTAAACAGCTCTCTTCCTTCCCAGACAACCCCCATGGCCCTCACTGAGGTAAACAGCTCTTCCTCCCAGACAACCCCCCATGGCCCTCACTGAGGTAAACAGCTCTCTTCCTCCCCAGACAACCCCCATGGTCCTCACTGAGGTAAACAGCTCTCTTCCTAACCCAGACAACCCCCATGGTCCTCACTGAGGGTAAACAGCTCTCTTCCTCCCCAGACAACCCCCCATGGTCCTCACTGAGGTAAACAGCTCTCTTCCTCCCCAGACAACCCCCATGGTCCTCACTGAGGTAAACAGCTCTCTTCCTAACCCAGACAACCCCCATGGTCCTCACTGAGGTAAACAGCTCTCTTCCTCCCCCAGACAACCCCCCATGGTCCTCACTGAGGTAAACAGCTCTCTTCCTAACCCAGACAACCCCCATGGTCCTCACTGAGGTAAACAGCTCTCTTCCTAACCCAGACAACCCCCCCATGGTCCTCACTGAGGTAAACAGCTCTCTTCCTCCCCAGACAACCCCCATGGCCCTCACTGAGGTAAACAGCTCTCTTCCTAACCCAGACAACCCCCATGGCCCTCACTGAGGTAAACAGCTCTCTTCCTCCCCAGACAACCCCCCATGGCCCTCACTGAGGTAAACAGCTCTCTTCCTCCCCAGACAACCCCCATGGTCCTCACTGAGGTAAACAGCTCTCTTCCTAACCCAGACAACCCCCCATGGTCCTCACTGAGGTAAACAGCTCTCTTCCTAACCCAGACAACCCCCATGGCCCTCACTGAGGTAAACAGCTCTCTTCCTCCCCAGACAACCCCCCATGGTCCTCACTGAGGTAAACAGCCTCTTCCTCCCCAGACAACCCCCCATGGTCCTCACTGAGGTAAACAGCTCTCTTCCTAACCCATACAACCCCCCATGGTCCTCACTGAGGTAAACAGCTCTCTTCCTAACCCAGACAACCCCCATGGCCCTCACTGAGGTAAACAGCTCTCTTCCTACCCCAGACAACCCCCCATGGCCCTCACTGAGGTAAACAGCTCTCTTCCTAACCCAGACAACCCCCATGGCCCTCACTGAGGTAAACAGCTCTCTTCCTCCCAGACAACCCCCCATGGTCCTCACTGAGGTAAACAGCTCTCTTCCTACCCCAGACAACCCCCATGGCCCTCACTGAGGTAAACAGCTCTTCCTCCCCAGACAACCCCCCATGGTCCTCACT
>NW_025548637.1:0-17500 GCF_905237065.1 Salmo salar
ACCTGCTACTATGCGTAACCAGGTAGTCTATAGACCTACTACTATGCGTAACCAGGTAGTCTATAGACCTACTACTATGTGTAACCAGGTAGTCTATAGACCTGCTACTATGTGTAACCAGGTAGTCTATAGACCTGCTACTATGTGTAACCAGGTAGTCTATAGACCTGCTACTATGCGTAACCAGGTAGTCTATAGACCTGCTACTATGCGTAACCAGGTAGTCTATAGACCTGCTACTATGTGTAACCAGGTAGTCTATAGACCTGCTACTATGTGTAACCAGGTAGTCTATAGACCTGCTACTATGCGCAACCAGGTAGTCTATAGACCTGCTACTATGTGTAACCAGGTAGTCTATAGACCTACTACTATGTGTAACCAGGTAGTCTATAGACCTGCTACTATGTGTAACCAGGTAGTCTATAGACCTGCTACTATGTGTAACCAGGTAGTCTATAGACCTGCTACTATGTGTAACCAGGTAGTCTATAGACCTGCTACTATGCGTAACCAGGTAGTCTATAGACCTGCTACTATGTGTAACCAGGTAGTCTATAGACCTACTACTATGTGTAACCAGGTAGTCTATAGACCTGCTACTATGTGTAACCAGGTAGTCTATAGACCTGCTACTAGTGTGTAACCAGGTAGTCTATAGACCTGCTACTATGTGTAACCAGGTAGTCTATAGACCTGCTACTATGCGTAACCAGGTAGTCTATAGACCTGCTACTATGTGTAACCAGGTAATCTATAGACCTGCTACTATGTGTAACCAGGTAGTCTATAGACCTGCTACTATGTGTAACCAGGTAGTCTATAGACCTGCTACTATGTGTAACCAGGTAGTCTACAGACCTACTACTATGTGTAACCAGGTAGTCTATAGACCTACACATCAGTCTGTACTCACCAGTTTCTGCAGTGCAGCCACTTCCTCTGGCAGGTAACACAGACCCGTCCTGTTGAGTTTCAGCCATCTCAGACTGCTCATAGACTTGACGTGCTCAGGGGAAGTAACCTCCCTGGGGGGGGGGAGGGGGGGGGAGAGACTGTTCACTTTTGTATATTATCTACTTCACTTGCTTTGTTAACATATGTTTCCCATGTCAATAAAACCCCTTGAATTGAATTGAGAGAGAGAGAGAGAGAGAGGGGAAGAGAGAGCGAGCAAGAGGAAGAGAGATAGCAAGAGCAAGAGAGGGGATGAGGAAGAGAGAGGAAGAGAGAGGAAGAGAGAAAGGAAAATAGGAGAAGAGAGGGGATGAGGAAGAGAGAGAGAGAGAGAGAGAGGGAGAAACCCAGCCAGGGTTAGGGGCCAACACACTACAGGGCTGGGACTCTCTCTAAACCCCCACTGCTGTTATTCATCAGGTTAATAACAGATCTGGGACTCTCTCTAAACCCCCACTGCTGTTATTCATCAGGTTAATAACAGATCTGGGACTCTCTCTAAACCCCCACTGCTGTTATTCATCAGGTTAATAACAGATCTGGGACTCTCTCTAAACCCCCACTGCTGTTATTCATCAGGTTAATAACAGATCTGGGACTCTCTCTAAACCCCCACTGCTGTTATTCATCAGGTTAATAACAGATCTGGGACTCTCTCTAAACCCCCACTGCTGTTATTCATCAGGTTAATAACAGATCTGGGACTCTCTCTAAACCCCCCACTGCTGTTATTCATCAGGTTAATAACAGATCTGGGACTCTCTCTAAACCCCCACTGCTGTTATTCATCAGGTTAATAACAGATCTGGGACTCTCTCTAAACCCCCCACTGCTGTTATTCATCAGGTTAATAACAGATCTGGGACTCTCTCTAAACCCCCACTGCTGTTATTCATCAGGTTAATAACAGATCTGGGACTCTCTCTAAACCCCACTGCTGTTATTCATCAGGTTAATAACAGATCTGGGACTCTCTCTAAACCCCCACTGCTGTTATTCATCAGGTTAATAACAGATCTGGGACTCTCTCTAAACCCCCACTGCTGTTATTCATCAGGTTAATAACAGATCTGGGACTCTCTCTAAACCCCCACTGCTGTTATTCATCAGGTTAATAACAGATCTGGGACTCTCTCTAAACCCCCACTGCTGTTATTCATCAGGTTAATAACAGATCTGGGACTCTCTCTAAACCCCCACTGCTGTTATTCATCAGGTTAATAACAGATCTGGGACTCTCTCTAAACCCCCACTGCTGTTATTCATCAGGTTAATAACAGATCTGGGACTCTCTCTAAACCCCCACTGCTGTTATTCATCAGGTTAATAACAGATCTGGGACTCTCTCTAAACCCCCACTGCTGTTATTCATCAGGTTAATAACAGATCTGGGACTCTCTCTAAACCCCCACTGCTGTTATTCATCAGGTTAATAACAGATCTGGGACTCTCTCTAAACCCCCCACTGCTGTTATTCATCAGGTTAATAACAGATCTGGGACTCTCTCTAAACCCCCACTGCTGTTATTCATCAGGTTAATAACAGATCTGGGACTCTCTCTAAACCCCCACTGCTGTTATTCATCAGGTTAATAACAGATCTGGGACTCTCTCTAAACCCCCACTGCTGTTATTCATCAGGTTAATAACAGATCTGGGACTCTCTCTAAACCCCCACTGCTGTTATTCATCAGGTTAATAACAGATCTGGGACTCTCTCTAAACCCCCACTGCTGTTATTCATCAGGTTAATAACAGATCTGGGACTCTCTCTAAACCCCCACTGCTGTTATTCATCAGGTTAATAACAGATCTGGGACTCTCTCTAAACCCCCACTGCTGTTATTCATCAGGTTAATAACAGATCTGGGACTCTCTCTAAACCCCACTGCTGTTATTCATCAGGTTAATAACAGATCTGGGACTCTCTCTAAACCCCCACTGCTGTTATTCATCAGGTTAATAACAGATCTGGGACTCTCTCTAAACCCCCACTGCTGTTATTCATCAGGTTAATAACAGATCTGGGACTCTCTCTAAACCCCCACTGCTGTTATTCATCAGGTTAATAACAGATCTGGGACTCTCTCTAAACCCCCACTGCTGTTATTCATCAGGTTAATAACAGATCTGGGACTCTCTCTAAACCCCCACTGCTGTTATTCATCAGGTTAATAACAGATCTGGGACTCTCTCTAAACCCCCCACTGCTGTTATTCATCAGGTTAATAACAGATCTGGGACTCTCTCTAAACCCCACTGCTGTTATTCATCAGGTTAATAACAGATCTGGGACTCTCTCTAAACCCCCACTGCTGTTATTCATCAGGTTAATAACAGATCTGGGACTCTCTCTAAACCCCCACTGCTGTTATTCATCAGGTTAATAACAGATCTGGGACTCTCTCTAAACCCCCACTGCTGTTATTCATCAGGTTAATAACAGATCTGGGACTCTCTCTAAACCCCCACTGCTGTTATTCATCAGGTTAATAACAGATCTGGGACTCTCTCTAAACCCCCACTGCTGTTATTCATCAGGTTAATAACAGATCTGGGACTCTCTCTAAACCCCACTGCTGTTATTCATCAGGTTAATAACAGATCTGGGACTCTCTCTAAACCCCCACTGCTGTTATTCATCAGGTTAATAACAGATCTGGGACTCTCTCTAAACCCCCCACTGCTGTTATTCATCAGGTTAATAACAGATCTGGGACTCTCTCTAAACCCCCACTGCTGTTATTCATCAGGTTAATAACAGATCTGGGACTCTCTCTAAACCCCCACTGCTGTTATTCATCAGGTTAATAACAGATCTGGGACTCTCTCTAAACCCCCCACTGCTGTTATTCATCAGGTTAATAACAGATCTGGGACTCTCTCTAAACCCCCACTGCTGTTATTCATCAGGTTAATAACAGATCTGGGACTCTCTCTAAACCCCCACTGCTGTTATTCATCAGGTTAATAACAGATCTGGGACTCTCTCTAAACCCCCACTGCTGTTATTCATCAGGTTAATAACAGATCTGGGACTCTCTCTAAACCCCCACTGCTGTTATTCATCAGGTTAATAACAGATCTGGGACTCTCTCTAAACCCCCACTGCTGTTATTCATCAGGTTAATAACAGATCTGGGACTCTCTCTAAACCCCCACTGCTGTTATTCATCAGGTTAATAACAGATCTGGGACTCTCTCTAAACCCCCACTGCTGTTATTCATCAGGTTAATAACAGATCTGGGACTCTCTCTAAACCCCACTGCTGTTATTCATCAGGTTAATAACAGATCTGGGACTCTCTCTAAACCCCACTGCTGTTATTCATCAGGTTAATAACAGATCTGGGACTCTCTCTAAACCCCCACTGCTGTTATTCATCAGGTTAATAACAGATCTGGGACTCTCTCTAAACCCCCACTGCTGTTATTCATCAGGTTAATAACAGATCTGGGACTCTCTCTAAACCCCCACTGCTGTTATTCATCAGGTTAATAACAGATCTGGGACTCTCTCTAAACCCCCACTGCTGTTATTCATCAGGTTAATAACAGATCTGGGACTCTCTCTAAACCCCCACTGCTGTTATTCATCAGGTTAATAACAGATCTGGGACTCTCTCTAAACCCCCACTGCTGTTATTCATCAGGTTAATAACAGATCTGGGACTCTCTCTAAACCCCCACTGCTGTTATTCATCAGGTTAATAACAGATCTGGGACTCTCTCTAAACCCCCACTGCTGTTATTCATCAGGTTAATAACAGATCTGGGACTCTCTCTAAACCCCCACTGCTGTTATTCATCAGGTTAATAACAGATCTGGGACTCTCTCTAAACCCCCACTGCTGTTATTCATCAGGTTAATAACAGATCTGGGACTCTCTCTAAACCCCCACTGCTGTTATTCATCAGGTTAATAACAGATCTGGGACTCTCTCTAAACCCCCACTGCTGTTATTCATCAGGTTAATAACAGATCTGGGACTCTCTCTAAACCCCCCACTGCTGTTATTCATCAGGTTAATAACAGATCTGGGACTCTCTCTAAACCCCACTGCTGTTATTCATCAGGTTAATAACAGATCTGGGACTCTCTCTAAACCCCCACTGCTGTTATTCATCAGGTTAATAACAGATCTGGGACTCTCTCTAAACCCCCACTGCTGTTATTCATCAGGTTAATAACAGATCTGGGACTCTCTCTAAACCCCCACTGCTGTTATTCATCAGGTTAATAACAGATCTGGGACTCTCTCTAAACCCCCACTGCTGTTATTCATCAGGTTAATAACAGATCTGGGACTCTCTCTAAACCCCCACTGCTGTTATTCATCAGGTTAATAACAGATCTGGGACTCTCTCTAAACCCCCACTGCTGTTATTCATCAGGTTAATAACAGATCTGGGACTCTCTCTAAACCCCCACTGCTGTTATTCATCAGGTTAATAACAGATCTGGGACTCTCTCTAAACCCCCACTGCTGTTATTCATCAGGTTAATAACAGATCTGGGACTCTCTCTAAACCCCCACTGCTGTTATTCATCAGGTTAATAACAGATCTGGGACTCTCTCTAAACCCCCACTGCTGTTATTCATCAGGTTAATAACAGATCTGGGACTCTCTCTAAACCCCCACTGCTGTTATTCATCAGGTTAATAACAGATCTGGGACTCTCTCTAAACCCCCACTGCTGTTATTCATCAGGTTAATAACAGATCTGGGACTCTCTCTAAACCCCCACTGCTGTTATTCATCAGGTTAATAACAGATCTGGGACTCTCTCTAAACCCCCACTGCTGTTATTCATCAGGTTAATAACAGATCTGGGACTCTCTCTAAACCCCCACTGCTGTTATTCATCAGGTTAATAACAGATCTGGGACTCTCTCTAAACCCCCACTGCTGTTATTCATCAGGTTAATAACAGATCTGGGACTCTCTCTAAACCCCCACTGCTGTTATTCATCAGGTTAATAACAGATCTGGGACTCTCTCTAAACCCCCACTGCTGTTATTCATCAGGTTAATAACAGATCTGGGACTCTCTCTAAACCCCCACTGCTGTTATTCATCAGGTTAATAACAGATCTGGGACTCTCTCTAAACCCCCACTGCTGTTATTCATCAGGTTAATAACAGATCTGGGACTCTCTCTAAACCCCCACTGCTGTTATTCATCAGGTTAATAACAGATCTGGGACTCTCTCTAAACCCCCACTGCTGTTATTCATCAGGTTAATAACAGATCTGGGACTCTCTCTAAACCCCCACTGCTGTTATTCATCAGGTTAATAACAGATCTGGGACTCTCTCTAAACCCCCACTGCTGTTATTCATCAGGTTAATAACAGATCTGGGACTCTCTCTAAACCCCCACTGCTGTTATTCATCAGGTTAATAACAGATCTGGGACTCTCTCTAAACCCCCACTGCTGTTATTCATCAGGTTAATAACAGATCTGGGACTCTCTCTAAACCCCCACTGCTGTTATTCATCAGGTTAATAACAGATCTGGGACTCTCTCTAAACCCCCACTGCTGTTATTCATCAGGTTAATAACAGATCTGGGACTCTCTCTAAACCCCCACTGCTGTTATTCATCAGGTTAATAACAGATCTGGGACTCTCTCTAAACCCCCACTGCTGTTATTCATCAGGTTAATAACAGATCTGGGACTCTCTCTAAACCCCCACTGCTGTTATTCATCAGGTTAATAACAGATCTGGGACTCTCTCTAAACCCCCACTGCTGTTATTCATCAGGTTAATAACAGATCTGGGACTCTCTCTAAACCCCCCACTGCTGTTATTCATCAGGTTAATAACAGATCTGGGACTCTCTCTAAACCCCCACTGCTGTTATTCATCAGGTTAATAACAGATCTGGGACTCTCTCTAAACCCCCACTGCTGTTATTCATCAGGTTAATAACAGATCTGGGACTCTCTCTAAACCCCCACTGCTGTTATTCATCAGGTTAATAACAGATCTGGGACTCTCTCTAAACCCCACTGCTGTTATTCATCAGGTTAATAACAGATCTGGGACTCTCTCTAAACCCCCACTGCTGTTATTCATCAGGTTAATAACAGATCTGGGACTCTCTCTAAACCCCACTGCTGTTATTCATCAGGTTAATAACAGATCTGGGACTCTCTCTAAACCCCCACTGCTGTTATTCATCAGGTTAATAACAGATCTGGGACTCTCTCTAAACCCCCACTGCTGTTATTCATCAGGTTAATAACAGATCTGGGACTCTCTCTAAACCCCCACTGCTGTTATTCATCAGGTTAATAACAGATCTGGGACTCTCTCTAAACCCCCACTGCTGTTATTCATCAGGTTAATAACAGATCTGGGACTCTCTCTAAACCCCACTGCTGTTATTCATCAGGTTAATAACAGATCTGGGACTCTCTCTAAACCCCCACTGCTGTTATTCATCAGGTTAATAACAGATCTGGGACTCTCTCTAAACCCCCACTGCTGTTATTCATCAGGTTAATAACAGATCTGGGACTCTCTCTAAACCCCCACTGCTGTTATTCATCAGGTTAATAACAGATCTGGGACTCTCTCTAAACCCCCACTGCTGTTATTCATCAGGTTAATAACAGATCTGGGACTCTCTCTAAACCCCCACTGCTGTTATTCATCAGGTTAATAACAGATCTGGGACTCTCTCTAAACCCCCACTGCTGTTATTCATCAGGTTAATAACAGATCTGGGACTCTCTCTAAACCCCACTGCTGTTATTCATCAGGTTAATAACAGATCTGGGACTCTCTCTAAACCCCCACTGCTGTTATTCATCAGGTTAATAACAGATCTGGGACTCTCTCTAAACCCCACTGCTGTTATTCATCAGGTTAATAACAGATCTGGGACTCTCTCTAAACCCCCACTGCTGTTATTCATCAGGTTAATAACAGATCTGGGACTCTCTCTAAACCCCACTGCTGTTATTCATCAGGTTAATAACAGATCTGGGACTCTCTCTAAACCCCCACTGCTGTTATTCATCAGGTTAATAACAGATCTGGGACTCTCTCTAAACCCCCACTGCTGTTATTCATCAGGTTAATAACAGATCTGGGACTCTCTCTAACCCCCCACTGCTGTTATTCATCAGGTTAATAACAGATCTGGGACTCTCTCTAAACCCCCACTGCTGTTATTCATCAGGTTAATAACAGATCTGGGACTCTCTCTAAACCCCCACTGCTGTTATTCATCAGGTTAATAACAGATCTGGGACTCTCTCTAAACCCCCACTGCTGTTATTCATCAGGTTAATAACAGATCTGGGACTCTCTCTAAACCCCCACTGCTGTTATTCATCAGGTTAATAACAGATCTGGGACTCTCTCTAAACCCCACTGCTGTTATTCATCAGGTTAATAACAGATCTGGGACTCTCTCTAAACCCCCACTGCTGTTATTCATCAGGTTAATAACAGATCTGGGACTCTCTCTAAACCCCACTGCTGTTATTCATCAGGTTAATAACAGATCTGGGACTCTCTCTAAACCCCCACTGCTGTTATTCATCAGGTTAATAACAGATCTGGGACTCTCTCTAAACCCCCACTGCTGTTATTCATCAGGTTAATAACAGATCTGGGACTCTCTCTAAACCCCCACTGCTGTTATTCATCAGGTTAATAACAGATCTGGGACTCTCTCTAAACCCCCACTGCTGTTATTCATCAGGTTAATAACAGATCTGGGACTCTCTCTAAACCCCACTGCTGTTATTCATCAGGTTAATAACAGATCTGGGACTCTCTCTAAACCCCCACTGCTGTTATTCATCAGGTTAATAACAGATCTGGGACTCTCTCTAAACCCCCACTGCTGTTATTCATCAGGTTAATAACAGATCTGGGACTCTCTCTAAACCCCCACTGCTGTTATTCATCAGGTTAATAACAGATCTGGGACTCTCTCTAAACCCCCACTGCTGTTATTCATCAGGTTAATAACAGATCTGGGACTCTCTCTAAACCCCCACTGCTGTTATTCATCAGGTTAATAACAGATCTGGGACTCTCTCTAAACCCCCACTGCTGTTATTCATCAGGTTAATAACAGATCTGGGACTCTCTCTAAACCCCACTGCTGTTATTCATCAGGTTAATAACAGATCTGGGACTCTCTCTAAACCCCCACTGCTGTTATTCATCAGGTTAATAACAGATCTGGGACTCTCTCTAAACCCCCACTGCTGTTATTCATCAGGTTAATAACAGATCTGGGACTCTCTCTAAACCCCACTGCTGTTATTCATCAGGTTAATAACAGATCTGGGACTCTCTCTAAACCCCCACTGCTGTTATTCATCAGGTTAATAACAGATCTGGGACTCTCTCTAAACCCCACTGCTGTTATTCATCAGGTTAATAACAGATCTGGGACTCTCTCTAAACCCCACTGCTGTTATTCATCAGGTTAATAACAGATCTGGGACTCTCTCTAAACCCCCACTGCTGTTATTCATCAGGTTAATAACAGATCTGGGACTCTCTCTAAACCCCCACTGCTGTTATTCATCAGGTTAATAACAGATCTGGGACTCTCTCTAAACCCCCACTGCTGTTATTCATCAGGTTAATAACAGATCTGGGACTCTCTCTAAACCCCCACTGCTGTTATTCATCAGGTTAATAACAGATCTGGGACTCTCTCTAAACCCCCACTGCTGTTATTCATCAGGTTAATAACAGATCTGGGACTCTCTCTAAACCCCCACTGCTGTTATTCATCAGGTTAATAACAGATCTGGGACTCTCTCTAAACCCCACTGCTGTTATTCATCAGGTTAATAACAGATCTGGGACTCTCTCTAAACCCCCACTGCTGTTATTCATCAGGTTAATAACAGATCTGGGACTCTCTCTAAACCCCCACTGCTGTTATTCATCAGGTTAATAACAGATCTGGGACTCTCTCTAAACCCCCACTGCTGTTATTCATCAGGTTAATAACAGATCTGGGACTCTCTCTAAACCCCACTGCTGTTATTCATCAGGTTAATAACAGATCTGGGACTCTCTCTAAACCCCCACTGCTGTTATTCATCAGGTTAATAACAGATCTGGGACTCTCTCTAAACCCCCACTGCTGTTATTCATCAGGTTAATAACAGATCTGGGACTCTCTCTAAACCCCACTGCTGTTATTCATCAGGTTAATAACAGATCTGGGACTCTCTCTAAACCCCCACTGCTGTTATTCATCAGGTTAATAACAGATCTGGGACTCTCTCTAAACCCCACTGCTGTTATTCATCAGGTTAATAACAGATCTGGGACTCTCTCTAAACCCCCCACTGCTGTTATTCATCAGGTTAATAACAGATCTGGGACTCTCTCTAAACCCCCACTGCTGTTATTCATCAGGTTAATAACAGATCTGGGACTCTCTCTAAACCCCCACTGCTGTTATTCATCAGGTTAATAACAGATCTGGGACTCTCTCTAAACCCCACTGCTGTTATTCATCAGGTTAATAACAGATCTGGGACTCTCTCTAAACCCCCACTGCTGTTATTCATCAGGTTAATAACAGATCTGGGACTCTCTCTAAACCCCCACTGCTGTTATTCATCAGGTTAATAACAGATCTGGGACTCTCTCTAAACCCCCACTGCTGTTATTCATCAGGTTAATAACAGATCTGGGACTCTCTCTAAACCCCCACTGCTGTTATTCATCAGGTTAATAACAGATCTGGGACTCTCTCTAAACCCCCACTGCTGTTATTCATCAGGTTAATAACAGATCTGGGACTCTCTCTAAACCCCCACTGCTGTTATTCATCAGGTTAATAACAGATCTGGGACTCTCTCTAAACCCCCACTGCTGTTATTCATCAGGTTAATAACAGATCTGGGACTCTCTCTAAACCCCCCACTGCTGTTATTCATCAGGTTAATAACAGATCTGGGACTCTCTCTAAACCCCCACTGCTGTTATTCATCAGGTTAATAACAGATCTGGGACTCTCTCTAAACCCCCACTGCTGTTATTCATCAGGTTAATAACAGATCTGGGACTCTCTCTAAACCCCCACTGCTGTTATTCATCAGGTTAATAACAGATCTGGGACTCTCTCTAAACCCCCACTGCTGTTATTCATCAGGTTAATAACAGATCTGGGACTCTCTCTAAACCCCCACTGCTGTTATTCATCAGGTTAATAACAGATCTGGGACTCTCTCTAAACCCCCACTGCTGTTATTCATCAGGTTAATAACAGATCTGGGACTCTCTCTAAACCCCCACTGCTGTTATTCATCAGGTTAATAACAGATCTGGGACTCTCTCTAAACCCCCACTGCTGTTATTCATCAGGTTAATAACAGATCTGGGACTCTCTCTAAACCCCCACTGCTGTTATTCATCAGGTTAATAACAGATCTGGGACTCTCTCTAAACCCCCACTGCTGTTATTCATCAGGTTAATAACAGATCTGGGACTCTCTCTAAACCCCCACTGCTGTTATTCATCAGGTTAATAACAGATCTGGGACTCTCTCTAAACCCCCCACTGCTGTTATTCATCAGGTTAATAACAGATCTGGGACTCTCTCTAAACCCCCACTGCTGTTATTCATCAGGTTAATAACAGATCTGGGACTCTCTCTAAACCCCCCACTGCTGTTATTCATCAGGTTAATAACAGATCTGGGACTCTCTCTAAACCCCCACTGCTGTTATTCATCAGGTTAATAACAGATCTGGGACTCTCTCTAAACCCCCACTGCTGTTATTCATCAGGTTAATAACAGATCTGGGACTCTCTCTAAACCCCCACTGCTGTTATTCATCAGGTTAATAACAGATCTGGGACTCTCTCTAAACCCCCCACTGCTGTTATTCATCAGGTTAATAACAGATCTGGGACTCTCTCTAAACCCCCACTGCTGTTATTCATCAGGTTAATAACAGATCTGGGACTCTCTCTAAACCCCCACTGCTGTTATTCATCAGGTTAATAACAGATCTGGGACTCTCTCTAAACCCCCACTGCTGTTATTCATCAGGTTAATAACAGATCTGGGACTCTCTCTAAACCCCCACTGCTGTTATTCATCAGGTTAATAACAGATCTGGGACTCTCTCTAAACCCCCACTGCTGTTATTCATCAGGTTAATAACAGATCTGGGACTCTCTCTAAACCCCCACTGCTGTTATTCATCAGGTTAATAACAGATCTGGGACTCTCTCTAAACCCCCACTGCTGTTATTCATCAGGTTAATAACAGATCTGGGACTCTCTCTAAACCCCCCACTGCTGTTATTCATCAGGTTAATAACAGATCTGGGACTCTCTCTAAACCCCCACTGCTGTTATTCATCAGGTTAATAACAGATCTGGGACTCTCTCTAAACCCCCACTGCTGTTATTCATCAGGTTAATAACAGATCTGGGACTCTCTCTAAACCCCCACTGCTGTTATTCATCAGGTTAATAACAGATCTGGGACTCTCTCTAAACCCCCACTGCTGTTATTCATCAGGTTAATAACAGATCTGGGACTCTCTCTAAACCCCCACTGCTGTTATTCATCAGGTTAATAACAGATCTGGGACTCTCTCTAAACCCCCACTGCTGTTATTCATCAGGTTAATAACAGATCTGGGACTCTCTCTAAACCCCCACTGCTGTTATTCATCAGGTTAATAACAGATCTGGGACTCTCTCTAAACCCCCACTGCTGTTATTCATCAGGTTAATAACAGATCTGGGACTCTCTCTAAACCCCCACTGCTGTTATTCATCAGGTTAATAACAGATCTGGGACTCTCTCTAAACCCCCACTGCTGTTATTCATCAGGTTAATAACAGATCTGGGACTCTCTCTAAACCCCCACTGCTGTTATTCATCAGGTTAATAACAGATCTGGGACTCTCTCTAAACCCCCACTGCTGTTATTCATCAGGTTAATAACAGATCTGGGACTCTCTCTAAACCCCCACTGCTGTTATTCATCAGGTTAATAACAGATCTGGGACTCTCTCTAAACCCCCACTGCTGTTATTCATCAGGTTAATAACAGATCTGGGACTCTCTCTAAACCCCCACTGCTGTTATTCATCAGGTTAATAACAGATCTGGGACTCTCTCTAAACCCCCACTGCTGTTATTCATCAGGTTAATAACAGATCTGGGACTCTCTCTAAACCCCCACTGCTGTTATTCATCAGGTTAATAACAGATCTGGGACTCTCTCTAAACCCCCACTGCTGTTATTCATCAGGTTAATAACAGATCTGGGACTCTCTCTAAACCCCCACTGCTGTTATTCATCAGGTTAATAACAGATCTGGGACTCTCTCTAAACCCCCCACTGCTGTTATTCATCAGGTTAATAACAGATCTGGGACTCTCTCTAAACCCCCACTGCTGTTATTCATCAGGTTAATAACAGATCTGGGACTCTCTCTAAACCCCCACTGCTGTTATTCATCAGGTTAATAACAGATCTGGGACTCTCTCTAAACCCCCACTGCTGTTATTCATCAGGTTAATAACAGATCTGGGACTCTCTCTAAACCCCCACTGCTGTTATTCATCAGGTTAATAACAGATCTGGGACTCTCTCTAAACCCCCACTGCTGTTATTCATCAGGTTAATAACAGATCTGGGACTCTCTCTAAACCCCACTGCTGTTATTCATCAGGTTAATAACAGATCTGGGACTCTCTCTAAACCCCCACTGCTGTTATTCATCAGGTTAATAACAGATCTGGGACTCTCTCTAAACCCCACTGCTGTTATTCATCAGGTTAATAACAGATCTGGGACTCTCTCTAAACCCCACTGCTGTTATTCATCAGGTTAATAACAGATCTGGGACTCACGCTAGGTCTATGTCAGGTTAATAACAGATCTGGGACTCACGCTAGGTCTATGTCAGGTTAACGACAGATCTGGGGACTCACGCTAGGTCTATGTCAGGTTAATAACAGATCTGGGACTCACGCTAGGTCTATGTCAGGTTAATGACAGATCTGGGGACTCACGCTAGGTCTATGTCAGGTTAACGACAGATCTGGGGACTCACGCTAGGTCTATGTCAGGTTAATAACAGATCTGGGACTCACGCTAGGTCTATGTCAGGTTAATAACAGATCTGGGGACTCACGCTAGGTCTATGTCAGGTTAGGTTAACTTAGTCGGCTCTGGGATTTGAACAAGCGACCTTTCCGCTCTAGGCTATCTGCCGCCCCTTTTTATTATCAGCAGAAAACCATGACGTGTTGTTTGTAGAAATAGAGAGAGAGAGAGAAGCCAAGAATAACATGAGAACGTTTTAATAGTATGACTGGTGATGTCATCTACCCCCCTGGTTGACACATGGGAGAGAGAGACAGAGACAGACAGAGGGACAGAGACAGAGAGAGACAGAGAGACAGAGAGACAGAGAGAGAGAGAGAGAGAGAGACAGAGAGAGAGAGAGACAGAGAGAGAGCGAGGTCTCTAAACTAGACAAGCAGAAATACTTCTCAGCTGTCTTGTCTGAGCATGTCGGCTTAAACATCTAACGGAGAAGATACATAAATAACAAGCAGTAATGTTAATTATGGCTTTATAATTAAACCATAAAATGACATGATCATGGCAGTGTTTTAACAACCAGACAGACAGAGAGAGAGACATCACTAAAGCCCTTTAATCTGACTCAGTTCCATTACATTACATATGAGAGTCATTAGAGGAAGGTGTTTTCTGTCCCGGGACGTTTTGATGAGAAACTGGGTTTGAACATTATAACACATGGCTTCAGGTACAGGGTGTACGGGGTTATGCGTCATAAACAACAGGTCTGGATTATGACCAGTGAAATGTTTACTGACCGGTCCTTGTCAACAATACAGAGAGATAGAAAAATAGTCTACACCTGTAGTTTACTAAATGAGAGTTGTGTTCCAGTAATTCACTGCTAGTTAGCTACAGTTTGACCAGTCAAACAGCTAGTTAGTTAACTTGTGTGTTTCTGACAGACAGAACAGTTTGACAACTGGCTAACGCCCTGGTAGTGTTCCTGGTTTGGTTAGCACGTCGTTAGCTACCGGGCTAGCACTGCTAGTTAGCTACAGTCCGACCAGTCACACAACTAACTAGCTACAGTCCGACCAGTCACACAGCTAGTTAGCTACCGGGCTAGCACTGCCTACTAGCTAGCTACAGTCAGACCAGTCACACAGCTAGTTAGCTACCGGGCTAGCACTGCTAACTAGCTACAGTCCGACCAGTCACACAGCTAGTTAGCTACCGGGCTAGCACTGCTAACTAGCTAGTTACAGTCCGACCAGTCACACAGCTAAATGCTAGCTACAGTCCGACCAGTCACACAGCTAGTTAGCTACCGGGCTAGCACTGCTAACTAGCTAGCTACAGTCAGACCAGTCACACAGCTAGTTAGCTACCGGGCTAGCACTGCTAACTAGCTACAGTCCGACCAGTCACACAGCTAGTTAGCTACCAGGCTAGCACTGCTAACTAGCTAGCTACAGCCCGACCAGTCACACAGCTAGTTAGCTACCGGGCTAGCACTGCTAACTAGCTACAGTCCGACCAGTCACACAGCTAGTTAGCTACCGGGCTAGCACTGCTAACTAACTAGCTACAGTCCGACCAGTCACACAGCCACACAGCCAGTTAGCTACCGGGCTAGCACTGCTAACGAACTAACTACAGTCCGACCAGTCACACAGCTAGTTAGCTACCGGGCTAGCACTACTAACTAGCTACAGTCCGACCAGTCACACAGCTAGTTAGCTACCGGGCTAGCACTACTAACTAGCTACAGTCCGACCAGTCACACAGCTAGTTAGCTACCGGGCTAGCACTACTAACTAGCTACAGTCAGACCAGTCAAACAGCTAGTTAGTTACAGTCCGACCAGTCACACAGCCAGTTAGCTACCGGGCTAGCACTGCTAACTAACTAGCTACAGTCAGACCAGTCACACAGCTAGTTAGTTACAGTCCGACCAGTCACACTGCTAGTTAGCTACAGTCCGACCAGTCACACAGCTAGTTAGTTAACTACCTATCGTTTACCCGTCAAGAATAATGGTCCGGAAGGTAAATATAATGGTTGTTGTTGTTGTCTTACTTTGAAGTCGTTTCCAGAGAGGTCTACCCCCCGGATAAAAGGAAGGACTCCGGTGGCAGCCATTTGTGCTTCGGGAAACCGTCAGGTCGGTCGGTCGGTGTCCGGTTTGTGTCGGTGTCCGGTTTGTGTCGGTGTTTGGGTTATCAGGGCGGAGCGGATGGTGCTCACTAGTTACCACAGCCACAAAGCAGTCATCAACCTCGTTTATATCTACAATTTATCTGATTAAAATGTGTTTTTTTTTTTTTAAACCTTACCCATACAGGGAATCTTACGCTTAACCTTATATTAAATGCATATTTTTGTATTTTTTTTTTTTTTCATACATTTTTACGATATAGCCAAATATGTAGCGGTGGTAAGTTGACTTTGTGGGTGTGAAGGACTGGGGGGAAATCCTGCTTTTGTCAAATGAACATAAGATTTGACTTTTCGTAGCAGACTAGGATAATTAAGTTAATAAGGATAAAAAGGCGTTAGCCAAAATTCCTAAACATTTGACAGAACAACAGCTGTCGGGACCCGGAAACACCCTTGCGGTCTGGTGGAACCGGAACAGGAAGTCGCCGACTCAGGAGACAGCTGCCATAGAAACTTCACTATAACTCTCTGAAGTCAAATCAATCAACATTAAAATGATCCATAATCAAAGATATATTCTAGTTTCGCCCAATTCCTCTTCTGCTATGATCGAACCAATATTTCCATTTAATTTAATATCATCAAGTCCTTCCTACTGTAACTTAGTAAATATTAAATCAACATTATATGGGAGAGATTTTAGAGGCACTTGTCAGAACTGTCAGACAGAATACAGGACAACAGATTGCTGGGATCAGTGAGTTCTTAAAATATAAACATTCATAAATAACAGTATTAATTTTCTCTTTCTCCTCCTAGCTGGTATTTTGGATTTATAATTCTGTTCTTTAGTCCAATGTTACATATTGGGGAAAAAAAACGCCATTCAAATTCATTCATTTATTTCTCTGTAAAATATCGATTAATTCACTCATTCTCCATGTCATTTTAAATGTAGTCCCAAATGAACCCAGTCCCCGTCCCCGTCCTGTCCCAAATGAACCCAATCCCTCTCCTGTCCCAAATTAACCCAGTCCCTCTCTTCTCCTGTCCCAAATGAACCCTGGTTTAACACCTCTCTAAGCTGACCTCTGTCAGGGAACAAGATCACACTGTCGGGGGTCATAGCATCTCCATGGCAGCAGTGGGATCGGGGGTTAAAGGTCAGCGTTGAGGGCAGGTGACACGTGTGTGTCCGGGCAGGTGACAGATTCCACAGGTACGGGGTTTCCTAGCGACGGGGGGTTTGGTGGTGGGGGGGCTAGTCCTCCCCCAGTCTCCCTCCCCCTCTTCCCCCAGTCTCCCCCTCTTCCTCC
>NW_025548637.1:27500-31001 GCF_905237065.1 Salmo salar
TTTATAGTGTATTATAATAGAGGATATATCAGTAGTCCCAGTCCATTGGTTGGATTTATAGTGTATTATAATAGAGGATATATCAGTAGTCCCAGTCCATTGGTGGATTTATAGTGTATTATAATAGAGGATATATCAGTAGTCCCAGTCCATTGGTGGATTTATAGTGTATTATAATAGAGGATATATCAGTAGTCCCAGTCCATTGGTGGATTTATAGTGTATTATAATAGAGGATATATCAGTAGTCCCAGTCCATTGGGTGGATTTATAGTGTATTATAATAGAGGATATATCAGTAGTCCCAGTCCATTGGTGGATTTATAGTGTATTATAATAGAGGATATATCAGTAGTCCCAGTCCATTGGTGGATTTATAGTGTATTATAATAGAGGATATATCAGTAGTCCCAGTCCATTGGGTGGATTTATAGTGTATTATAATAGAGGATATATCAGTAGTCCCAGTCCATTGGTGGATTTATAGTGTATTATAATAGAGGATATATCAGTAGTCCCAGTCCATTGGTGGATTTATAGTGTATTATAATAGAGGATATATCAGTAGTCCCAGTCCATTGGTGGATTTATAGTGTATTATAATAGAGGATATATCAGTAGTCCCAGTCCATTGGTGGATTTATAGTGTATTATAATAGAGGATATATCAGTAGTCCCAGTCCATTGGTGGATTTATAGTGTATTATAATAGAGGATATATCAGTAGTCCCAGTCCATTGGTGGATTTATAGTGTATTATAATAGAGGATATATCAGTAGTCCCAGTCCATTGGTGGATTTATAGTGTATTATAATAGAGGATATATCAGTAGTCCCAGTCCATTGGTGGATTTATAGTGTATTATAATAGAGGATATATCAGTAGTCCCAGTCCATTGGTGGATTTATAGTGTATTATAATAGAGGATATATCAGTAGTCCCAGTCCATTGGTGGATTTATAGTGTATTATAATAGAGGATATATCAGTAGTCCCAGTCCATTGGTGGATTTATAGTGTATTATAATAGAGGATATATCAGTAGTCCCAGTCCATTGGTGGATTTATAGTGTATTATAATAGAGGATATATCAGTAGTCCCAGTCCATTGGTGGATTTATAGTGTATTATAATAGAGGATATATCAGTAGTCCCAGTCCATTGGTGGATTTATAGTGTATTATAATAGAGGATATATCAGTAGTCCCAGTCCATTGGTGGATTTATAGTGTATTATAATAGAGGATATATCAGTAGTCCCAGTCCATTGGTGGATTTATAGTGTATTATAATAGAGGATATATCAGTAGTCCCAGTCCATTGGTGGATTTATAGTGTATTATAATAGAGGATATATCAGTAGTCCCAGTCCATTGGTGGATTTATAGTGTATTATAATAGAGGATATATCAGTAGTCCCAGTCCATTGGTGGATTTATAGTGTATTATAATAGAGGATATATCAGTAGTCCCAGTCCATTGGTGGATTTATAGTGTATTATAATAGAGGATATATCAGTAGTCCCAGTCCATTGGTGGATTTATAGTGTATTATAATAGAGGATATATCAGTAGTCCCAGTCCATTGGTGGATTTATAGTGTATTATAATAGAGGATATATCAGTAGTCCCAGTCCGTTGGTGGATTTATAGTGTATTATAATAGAGGATATATCAGTAGTCCCAGTCCGTTGGTGGATTTATAGTGTATTATAATAGAGGATATATCAGTAGTCCCAGTCCGTTGGTGGATTTATAGTGTATTATAATAGAGGATATATCAGTAGTCCCAGTCCGTTGGTGGATTTATAGTGTATTATAATAGAGGATATATCAGTAGTCCCAGTCCATTGGTGGATTTATAGTGTATTATAATAGAGGATATATCAGTAGTCCCAGTCCATTGGTGGATTTATAGTGTATTATAATAGAGGATATATCAGTAGTCCCAGTCCATTGGTGGATTTATAGTGTATTATAATAGAGGATATATCAGTAGTCCCAGTCCATTGGTGGATTTATAGTGTATTATAATAGAGGATATATCAGTAGTCCCAGTCCATTGGTGGATTTATAGTGTATTATAATAGAGGATATATCAGTAGTCCCAGTCCATTGGTGGATTTATAGTGTATTATAATAGAGGATATATCAGTAGTCCCAGTCCATTGGTGGATTTATAGTGTATTATAATAGAGGATATATCAGTAGTCCCAGTCCATTGGTGGATTTATAGTGTATTATAATAGAGGATATATCAGTAGTCCCAGTCCATTGGTGGATTTATAGTGTATTATAATAGAGGATATATCAGTAGTCCCAGTCCATTGGTGGATTTATAGTGTATTATAATAGAGGATATATCAGTAGTCCCAGTCCATTGGTGGATTTATAGTGTATTATAATAGAGGATATATCAGTAGTCCCAGTCCATTGGTGGATTTATAGTGTATTATAATAGAGGATATATCAGTAGTCCCAGTCCATTGGTGGATTTATAGTGTATTATAATAGAGGATATATCAGTAGTCCCAGTCCATTGGTGGATTTATAGTGTATTATAATAGAGGATATATCAGTAGTCCCAGTCCATTGGTGGATTTATAGTGTATTATAATAGAGGATATATCAGTAGTCCCAGTCCATTGGTGGATTTATAGTGTATTATAATAGAGGATATATCAGTAGTCCCAGTCCATTGGTGGATTTATAGTGTATTATAATAGAGGATATATCAATCCCAGTCCATTGGTGGATTTATAGTGTATTATAATGAGATATCAGTGGTCCCAGTCCGATTTATGGTGTATTATAATAGAGGAATATCAGTGGTCTCCATGTCCGTTGGTGGATTTATAGTGTATTATAATAGAGATATATAAGTAGTCCCAGTCCATTGGTGGATTTATAGTGTATTAGTAAGAGGATATATCAGTAGTCCCAGTCCATTGGTGGATTTATAGTGTGTTATAATAGAGGATATATCGGTAGTCCCATCCCTTGGTGGAGTTTATAGTGTGTTATAATGAAGAGGATATATCAGTGGTCCCAGTCCATTGGTGGATTTATAGTGTATTATCAATAGAGGATATATCAGTAGTCCTCGGCCATTGGTGGATTTATAGTGTATTATAATAGAGGATGTTCGGTCCCGGTCCATTGGTGGATTTATGGTGTATTATATTCGGGATATATCAGTAGTCCCAGTCCGTTGGTGGATTTTGGTGTATTATAATAGCCAGGATATGTCAGTAGTCCCAGTCCATTTCGGGTGGTTTATGGTGTATTATAATAGGATATATCAGTGGTCCCAGTCCATTGGTTGGATTTATAGTGTATTATAATAGAGGATATATCAGTAGTCCCAGTCCATTGGTGGATTTATAGTGTATTATAATAGAGGATATATCAGTAGTCCCAGTCCATTGGTGGATTTATAGTGTATTATAATAGAGGATATATCTCCCAGCTCAGCTCATCAGGACTCTTTGATGGTGGTTG
>NW_025548638.1:0-17500 GCF_905237065.1 Salmo salar
ACCAGGTAGTCTATAGACCTACTACTATGTGTAACCAGGTAGTCTATAGACCTACACATCAGTCTGTACTCACCAGTTTCTGCAGTGCAGCCACTTCCTCTGGCAGGTAACACAGACCCGTCCTGTTGAGTTTCAGCCATCTCAGACTGCTCATAGACTTGACGTGCTCAGGGGAAGTAACCTCCCTGGGGGGAGGGGGGAGAGACTGTTCACTTTTGTATATTATCTACTTCACTTGCTTTGTTAACATATGTTTCCCATGTCAATAAAACCCCTTGAATTGAATTGAGAGAGAGAGAGAGAGAGAGGGGAAGAGAGAGCGAGCAAGAGGAAGAGAGAGGAAGAGAGGGGATGAGGAAGAGAGAGGAAGAGAGAGGAAGAGAGAAAGGAAAATAGGAGAAGAGAGGGGATGAGGAAGAGAGAGAGAGAGAGAGGGAGAAACCCAGACAGGGTTAGGGGCCAACACACTACAGATCAGGTTAATAACAGATCTGGGACTCTCTCTAAACCCCCACTGCTGTTATTCATCAGGTTAATAACAGATCTGGGACTCTCTCTAAACCCCCACTGCTGTTATTCATCAGGTTAATAACAGATCTGGGACTCTCTCTAAACCCCCACTGCTGTTATTCATCAGGTTAATAACAGATCTGGGACTCTCTCTAAACCCCCACTGCTGTTATTCATCAGGTTAATAACAGATCTGGGACTCTCTCTAAACCCCCACTGCTGTTATTCATCAGGTTAATAACAGATCTGGGACTCTCTCTAAACCCCCACTGCTGTTATTCATCAGGTTAATAACAGATCTGGGACTCTCTCTAAACCCCCCACTGCTGTTATTCATCAGGTTAATAACAGATCTGGGACTCTCTCTAAACCCCCACTGCTGTTATTCATCAGGTTAATAACAGATCTGGGACTCTCTCTAAACCCCCACTGCTGTTATTCATCAGGTTAATAACAGATCTGGGACTCTCTCTAAACCCCCACTGCTGTTATTCATCAGGTTAATAACAGATCTGGGACTCTCTCTAAACCCCACTGCTGTTATTCATCAGGTTAATAACAGATCTGGGACTCTCTCTAAACCCCACTGCTGTTATTCATCAGGTTAATAACAGATCTGGGACTCTCTCTAAACCCCCACTGCTGTTATTCATCAGGTTAATAACAGATCTGGGACTCTCTCTAAACCCCCACTGCTGTTATTCATCAGGTTAATAACAGATCTGGGACTCTCTCTAAACCCCCACTGCTGTTATTCATCAGGTTAATAACAGATCTGGGACTCTCTCTAAACCCCCACTGCTGTTATTCATCAGGTTAATAACAGATCTGGGACTCTCTCTAAACCCCCACTGCTGTTATTCATCAGGTTAATAACAGATCTGGGACTCTCTCTAAACCCCCACTGCTGTTATTCATCAGGTTAATAACAGATCTGGGACTCTCTCTAAACCCCCACTGCTGTTATTCATCAGGTTAATAACAGATCTGGGACTCTCTCTAAACCCCCACTGCTGTTATTCATCAGGTTAATAACAGATCTGGGACTCTCTCTAAACCCCCACTGCTGTTATTCATCAGGTTAATAACAGATCTGGGACTCTCTCTAAACCCCCACTGCTGTTATTCATCAGGTTAATAACAGATCTGGGACTCTCTCTAAACCCCACTGCTGTTATTCATCAGGTTAATAACAGATCTGGGACTCTCTCTAAACCCCCCACTGCTGTTATTCATCAGGTTAATAACAGATCTGGGACTCTCTCTAAACCCCCACTGCTGTTATTCATCAGGTTAATAACAGATCTGGGACTCTCTCTAAACCCCCACTGCTGTTATTCATCAGGTTAATAACAGATCTGGGACTCTCTCTAAACCCCCACTGCTGTTATTCATCAGGTTAATAACAGATCTGGGACTCTCTCTAAACCCCCACTGCTGTTATTCATCAGGTTAATAACAGATCTGGGACTCTCTCTAAACCCCCACTGCTGTTATTCATCAGGTTAATAACAGATCTGGGACTCTCTCTAAACCCCCACTGCTGTTATTCATCAGGTTAATAACAGATCTGGGACTCTCTCTAAACCCCCACTGCTGTTATTCATCAGGTTAATAACAGATCTGGGACTCTCTCTAAACCCCCACTGCTGTTATTCATCAGGTTAATAACAGATCTGGGACTCTCTCTAAACCCCCACTGCTGTTATTCATCAGGTTAATAACAGATCTGGGACTCTCTCTAAACCCCACTGCTGTTATTCATCAGGTTAATAACAGATCTGGGACTCTCTCTAAACCCCCACTGCTGTTATTCATCAGGTTAATAACAGATCTGGGACTCTCTCTAAACCCCCACTGCTGTTATTCATCAGGTTAATAACAGATCTGGGACTCTCTCTAAACCCCCACTGCTGTTATTCATCAGGTTAATAACAGATCTGGGACTCTCTCTAAACCCCCACTGCTGTTATTCATCAGGTTAATAACAGATCTGGGACTCTCTCTAAACCCCCACTGCTGTTATTCATCAGGTTAATAACAGATCTGGGACTCTCTCTAAACCCCCACTGCTGTTATTCATCAGGTTAATAACAGATCTGGGACTCTCTCTAAACCCCACTGCTGTTATTCATCAGGTTAATAACAGATCTGGGACTCTCTCTAAACCCCACTGCTGTTATTCATCAGGTTAATAACAGATCTGGGACTCTCTCTAAACCCCCACTGCTGTTATTCATCAGGTTAATAACAGATCTGGGACTCTCTCTAAACCCCCACTGCTGTTATTCATCAGGTTAATAACAGATCTGGGACTCTCTCTAAACCCCCACTGCTGTTATTCATCAGGTTAATAACAGATCTGGGACTCTCTCTAAACCCCCACTGCTGTTATTCATCAGGTTAATAACAGATCTGGGACTCTCTCTAAACCCCCACTGCTGTTATTCATCAGGTTAATAACAGATCTGGGACTCTCTCTAAACCCCCACTGCTGTTATTCATCAGGTTAATAACAGATCTGGGACTCTCTCTAAACCCCCACTGCTGTTATTCATCAGGTTAATAACAGATCTGGGACTCTCTCTAAACCCCCACTGCTGTTATTCATCAGGTTAATAACAGATCTGGGACTCTCTCTAAACCCCCACTGCTGTTATTCATCAGGTTAATAACAGATCTGGGACTCTCTCTAAACCCCACTGCTGTTATTCATCAGGTTAATAACAGATCTGGGACTCTCTCTAAACCCCCACTGCTGTTATTCATCAGGTTAATAACAGATCTGGGACTCTCTCTAAACCCCACTGCTGTTATTCATCAGGTTAATAACAGATCTGGGACTCTCTCTAAACCCCCACTGCTGTTATTCATCAGGTTAATAACAGATCTGGGACTCTCTCTAAACCCCCACTGCTGTTATTCATCAGGTTAATAACAGATCTGGGACTCTCTCTAAACCCCACTGCTGTTATTCATCAGGTTAATAACAGATCTGGGACTCTCTCTAAACCCCCACTGCTGTTATTCATCAGGTTAATAACAGATCTGGGACTCTCTCTAAACCCCCACTGCTGTTATTCATCAGGTTAATAACAGATCTGGGACTCTCTCTAAACCCCCACTGCTGTTATTCATCAGGTTAATAACAGATCTGGGACTCTCTCTAAACCCCCACTGCTGTTATTCATCAGGTTAATAACAGATCTGGGACTCTCTCTAAACCCCCACTGCTGTTATTCATCAGGTTAATAACAGATCTGGGACTCTCTCTAAACCCCCACTGCTGTTATTCATCAGGTTAATAACAGATCTGGGACTCTCTCTAAACCCCCACTGCTGTTATTCATCAGGTTAATAACAGATCTGGGACTCTCTCTAAACCCCCACTGCTGTTATTCATCAGGTTAATAACAGATCTGGGACTCTCTCTAAACCCCCACTGCTGTTATTCATCAGGTTAATAACAGATCTGGGACTCTCTCTAAACCCCCACTGCTGTTATTCATCAGGTTAATAACAGATCTGGGACTCTCTCTAAACCCCCACTGCTGTTATTCATCAGGTTAATAACAGATCTGGGACTCTCTCTAAACCCCCACTGCTGTTATTCATCAGGTTAATAACAGATCTGGGACTCTCTCTAAACCCCCACTGCTGTTATTCATCAGGTTAATAACAGATCTGGGACTCTCTCTAAACCCCCACTGCTGTTATTCATCAGGTTAATAACAGATCTGGGACTCTCTCTAAACCCCCACTGCTGTTATTCATCAGGTTAATAACAGATCTGGGACTCTCTCTAAACCCCCACTGCTGTTATTCATCAGGTTAATAACAGATCTGGGACTCTCTCTAAACCCCCACTGCTGTTATTCATCAGGTTAATAACAGATCTGGGACTCTCTCTAAACCCCACTGCTGTTATTCATCAGGTTAATAACAGATCTGGGACTCTCTCTAAACCCCACTGCTGTTATTCATCAGGTTAATAACAGATCTGGGACTCTCTCTAAACCCCCACTGCTGTTATTCATCAGGTTAATAACAGATCTGGGACTCTCTCTAAACCCCCACTGCTGTTATTCATCAGGTTAATAACAGATCTGGGACTCTCTCTAAACCCCCACTGCTGTTATTCATCAGGTTAATAACAGATCTGGGACTCTCTCTAAACCCCACTGCTGTTATTCATCAGGTTAATAACAGATCTGGGACTCTCTCTAAACCCCCACTGCTGTTATTCATCAGGTTAATAACAGATCTGGGACTCTCTCTAAACCCCCACTGCTGTTATTCATCAGGTTAATAACAGATCTGGGACTCTCTCTAAACCCCCACTGCTGTTATTCATCAGGTTAATAACAGATCTGGGACTCTCTCTAAACCCCCACTGCTGTTATTCATCAGGTTAATAACAGATCTGGGACTCTCTCTAAACCCCCACTGCTGTTATTCATCAGGTTAATAACAGATCTGGGACTCTCTCTAAACCCCCACTGCTGTTATTCATCAGGTTAATAACAGATCTGGGACTCTCTCTAAACCCCCACTGCTGTTATTCATCAGGTTAATAACAGATCTGGGACTCTCTCTAAACCCCCACTGCTGTTATTCATCAGGTTAATAACAGATCTGGGACTCTCTCTAAACCCCCACTGCTGTTATTCATCAGGTTAATAACAGATCTGGGACTCTCTCTAAACCCCACTGCTGTTATTCATCAGGTTAATAACAGATCTGGGACTCTCTCTAAACCCCCACTGCTGTTATTCATCAGGTTAATAACAGATCTGGGACTCTCTCTAAACCCCCACTGCTGTTATTCATCAGGTTAATAACAGATCTGGGACTCTCTCTAAACCCCCACTGCTGTTATTCATCAGGTTAATAACAGATCTGGGACTCTCTCTAAACCCCCACTGCTGTTATTCATCAGGTTAATAACAGATCTGGGACTCTCTCTAAACCCCCCACTGCTGTTATTCATCAGGTTAATAACAGATCTGGGACTCTCTCTAAACCCCCACTGCTGTTATTCATCAGGTTAATAACAGATCTGGGACTCTCTCTAAACCCCACTGCTGTTATTCATCAGGTTAATAACAGATCTGGGACTCTCTCTAAACCCCCACTGCTGTTATTCATCAGGTTAATAACAGATCTGGGACTCTCTCTAAACCCCCACTGCTGTTATTCATCAGGTTAATAACAGATCTGGGACTCTCTCTAAACCCCCACTGCTGTTATTCATCAGGTTAATAACAGATCTGGGACTCTCTCTAAACCCCCACTGCTGTTATTCATCAGGTTAATAACAGATCTGGGACTCTCTCTAAACCCCCACTGCTGTTATTCATCAGGTTAATAACAGATCTGGGACTCTCTCTAAACCCCCACTGCTGTTATTCATCAGGTTAATAACAGATCTGGGACTCTCTCTAAACCCCCACTGCTGTTATTCATCAGGTTAATAACAGATCTGGGACTCTCTCTAAACCCCCACTGCTGTTATTCATCAGGTTAATAACAGATCTGGGACTCTCTCTAAACCCCCACTGCTGTTATTCATCAGGTTAATAACAGATCTGGGACTCTCTCTAAACCCCCACTGCTGTTATTCATCAGGTTAATAACAGATCTGGGACTCTCTCTAAACCCCCACTGCTGTTATTCATCAGGTTAATAACAGATCTGGGACTCTCTCTAAACCCCCACTGCTGTTATTCATCAGGTTAATAACAGATCTGGGACTCTCTCTAAACCCCCACTGCTGTTATTCATCAGGTTAATAACAGATCTGGGACTCTCTCTAAACCCCCACTGCTGTTATTCATCAGGTTAATAACAGATCTGGGACTCTCTCTAAACCCCCACTGCTGTTATTCATCAGGTTAATAACAGATCTGGGACTCTCTCTAAACCCCCACTGCTGTTATTCATCAGGTTAATAACAGATCTGGGACTCTCTCTAAACCCCCACTGCTGTTATTCATCAGGTTAATAACAGATCTGGGACTCTCTCTAAACCCCCACTGCTGTTATTCATCAGGTTAATAACAGATCTGGGACTCTCTCTAAACCCCCACTGCTGTTATTCATCAGGTTAATAACAGATCTGGGACTCTCTCTAAACCCCCACTGCTGTTATTCATCAGGTTAATAACAGATCTGGGACTCTCTCTAAACCCCCACTGCTGTTATTCATCAGGTTAATAACAGATCTGGGACTCTCTCTAAACCCCCCACTGCTGTTATTCATCAGGTTAATAACAGATCTGGGACTCTCTCTAAACCCCCACTGCTGTTATTCATCAGGTTAATAACAGATCTGGGACTCTCTCTAAACCCCCACTGCTGTTATTCATCAGGTTAATAACAGATCTGGGACTCTCTCTAAACCCCCACTGCTGTTATTCATCAGGTTAATAACAGATCTGGGACTCTCTCTAAACCCCCACTGCTGTTATTCATCAGGTTAATAACAGATCTGGGACTCTCTCTAAACCCCCACTGCTGTTATTCATCAGGTTAATAACAGATCTGGGACTCTCTCTAAACCCCCACTGCTGTTATTCATCAGGTTAATAACAGATCTGGGACTCTCTCTAAACCCCCACTGCTGTTATTCATCAGGTTAATAACAGATCTGGGACTCTCTCTAAACCCCCACTGCTGTTATTCATCAGGTTAATAACAGATCTGGGACTCTCTCTAAACCCCCACTGCTGTTATTCATCAGGTTAATAACAGATCTGGGACTCTCTCTAAACCCCCACTGCTGTTATTCATCAGGTTAATAACAGATCTGGGACTCTCTCTAAACCCCCACTGCTGTTATTCATCAGGTTAATAACAGATCTGGGACTCTCTCTAAACCCCCCACTGCTGTTATTCATCAGGTTAATAACAGATCTGGGACTCTCTCTAA
This sequence comes from Salmo salar, assembly GCF_905237065.1. Taxonomy (NCBI): domain Eukaryota; kingdom Metazoa; phylum Chordata; class Actinopteri; order Salmoniformes; family Salmonidae; genus Salmo; species Salmo salar. The sequence goes on from NW_025548638.1 coordinate 7,442, forward strand.
ACCCCCACTGCTGTTATTCATCAGGTTAATAACAGATCTGGGACTCTCTCTAAACCCCCACTGCTGTTATTCATCAGGTTAATAACAGATCTGGGACTCTCTCTAAACCCCCACTGCTGTTATTCATCAGGTTAATAACAGATCTGGGACTCTCTCTAAACCCCCACTGCTGTTATTCATCAGGTTAATAACAGATCTGGGACTCTCTCTAAACCCCCACTGCTGTTATTCATCAGGTTAATAACAGATCTGGGACTCTCTCTAAACCCCCACTGCTGTTATTCATCAGGTTAATAACAGATCTGGGACTCTCTCTAAACCCCCACTGCTGTTATTCATCAGGTTAATAACAGATCTGGGACTCTCTCTAAACCCCCACTGCTGTTATTCATCAGGTTAATAACAGATCTGGGACTCTCTCTAAACCCCCACTGCTGTTATTCATCAGGTTAATAACAGATCTGGGACTCTCTCTAAACCCCCACTGCTGTTATTCATCAGGTTAATAACAGATCTGGGACTCTCTCTAAACCCCACTGCTGTTATTCATCAGGTTAATAACAGATCTGGGACTCTCTCTAAACCCCCCACTGCTGTTATTCATCAGGTTAATAACAGATCTGGGACTCTCTCTAAACCCCCACTGCTGTTATTCATCAGGTTAATAACAGATCTGGGACTCTCTCTAAACCCCCACTGCTGTTATTCATCAGGTTAATAACAGATCTGGGACTCTCTCTAAACCCCCACTGCTGTTATTCATCAGGTTAATAACAGATCTGGGACTCTCTCTAAACCCCCACTGCTGTTATTCATCAGGTTAATAACAGATCTGGGACTCTCTCTAAACCCCCACTGCTGTTATTCATCAGGTTAATAACAGATCTGGGACTCTCTCTAAACCCCCCACTGCTGTTATTCATCAGGTTAATAACAGATCTGGGACTCTCTCTAAACCCCCACTGCTGTTATTCATCAGGTTAATAACAGATCTGGGACTCTCTCTAAACCCCCACTGCTGTTATTCATCAGGTTAATAACAGATCTGGGACTCTCTCTAAACCCCCACTGCTGTTATTCATCAGGTTAATAACAGATCTGGGACTCTCTCTAAACCCCCACTGCTGTTATTCATCAGGTTAATAACAGATCTGGGACTCTCTCTAAACCCCCACTGCTGTTATTCATCAGGTTAATAACAGATCTGGGACTCTCTCTAAACCCCCACTGCTGTTATTCATCAGGTTAATAACAGATCTGGGACTCTCTCTAAACCCCCACTGCTGTTATTCATCAGGTTAATAACAGATCTGGGACTCTCTCTAAACCCCCACTGCTGTTATTCATCAGGTTAATAACAGATCTGGGACTCTCTCTAAACCCCCACTGCTGTTATTCATCAGGTTAATAACAGATCTGGGACTCTCTCTAAACCCCCACTGCTGTTATTCATCAGGTTAATAACAGATCTGGGACTCTCTCTAAACCCCCACTGCTGTTATTCATCAGGTTAATAACAGATCTGGGACTCTCTCTAACCCCCCACTGCTGTTATTCATCAGGTTAATAACAGATCTGGGACTCTCTCTAAACCCCCACTGCTGTTATTCATCAGGTTAATAACAGATCTGGGACTCTCTCTAAACCCCCACTGCTGTTATTCATCAGGTTAATAACAGATCTGGGACTCTCTCTAAACCCCCACTGCTGTTATTCATCAGGTTAATAACAGATCTGGGACTCTCTCTAAACCCCCACTGCTGTTATTCATCAGGTTAATAACAGATCTGGGACTCTCTCTAAACCCCCACTGCTGTTATTCATCAGGTTAATAACAGATCTGGGACTCTCTCTAAACCCCACTGCTGTTATTCATCAGGTTAATAACAGATCTGGGACTCTCTCTAAACCCCCACTGCTGTTATTCATCAGGTTAATAACAGATCTGGGACTCTCTCTAAACCCCCACTGCTGTTATTCATCAGGTTAATAACAGATCTGGGACTCTCTCTAAACCCCCACTGCTGTTATTCATCAGGTTAATAACAGATCTGGGACTCTCTCTAAACCCCCACTGCTGTTATTCATCAGGTTAATAACAGATCTGGGACTCTCTCTAAACCCCCACTGCTGTTATTCATCAGGTTAATAACAGATCTGGGACTCTCTCTAAACCCCCACTGCTGTTATTCATCAGGTTAATAACAGATCTGGGACTCTCTCTAAACCCCCACTGCTGTTATTCATCAGGTTAATAACAGATCTGGGACTCTCTCTAAACCCCCACTGCTGTTATTCATCAGGTTAATAACAGATCTGGGACTCTCTCTAAACCCCCACTGCTGTTATTCATCAGGTTAATAACAGATCTGGGACTCTCTCTAAACCCCCACTGCTGTTATTCATCAGGTTAATAACAGATCTGGGACTCTCTCTAAACCCCCACTGCTGTTATTCATCAGGTTAATAACAGATCTGGGACTCTCTCTAAACCCCCACTGCTGTTATTCATCAGGTTAATAACAGATCTGGGACTCTCTCTAAACCCCCACTGCTGTTATTCATCAGGTTAATAACAGATCTGGGACTCTCTCTAAACCCCCACTGCTGTTATTCATCAGGTTAATAACAGATCTGGGACTCTCTCTAAACCCCCACTGCTGTTATTCATCAGGTTAATAACAGATCTGGGACTCTCTCTAAACCCCCACTGCTGTTATTCATCAGGTTAATAACAGATCTGGGACTCTCTCTAAACCCCCACTGCTGTTATTCATCAGGTTAATAACAGATCTGGGACTCTCTCTAAACCCCCACTGCTGTTATTCATCAGGTTAATAACAGATCTGGGACTCTCTCTAAACCCCCACTGCTGTTATTCATCAGGTTAATAACAGATCTGGGACTCTCTCTAAACCCCCACTGCTGTTATTCATCAGGTTAATAACAGATCTGGGACTCTCTCTAAACCCCCACTGCTGTTATTCATCAGGTTAATAACAGATCTGGGACTCTCTCTAAACCCCCACTGCTGTTATTCATCAGGTTAATAACAGATCTGGGACTCTCTCTAAACCCCCACTGCTGTTATTCATCAGGTTAATAACAGATCTGGGACTCTCTCTAAACCCCCACTGCTGTTATTCATCAGGTTAATAACAGATCTGGGACTCTCTCTAAACCCCCACTGCTGTTATTCATCAGGTTAATAACAGATCTGGGACTCTCTCTAAACCCCCACTGCTGTTATTCATCAGGTTAATAACAGATCTGGGACTCTCTCTAAACCCCCACTGCTGTTATTCATCAGGTTAATAACAGATCTGGGACTCTCTCTAAACCCCCACTGCTGTTATTCATCAGGTTAATAACAGATCTGGGACTCTCTCTAAACCCCCACTGCTGTTATTCATCAGGTTAATAACAGATCTGGGACTCTCTCTAAACCCCCACTGCTGTTATTCATCAGGTTAATAACAGATCTGGGACTCTCTCTAAACCCCCACTGCTGTTATTCATCAGGTTAATAACAGATCTGGGACTCTCTCTAAACCCCCACTGCTGTTATTCATCAGGTTAATAACAGATCTGGGACTCTCTCTAAACCCCCACTGCTGTTATTCATCAGGTTAATAACAGATCTGGGACTCTCTCTAAACCCCCACTGCTGTTATTCATCAGGTTAATAACAGATCTGGGACTCTCTCTAAACCCCCACTGCTGTTATTCATCAGGTTAATAACAGATCTGGGACTCTCTCTAAACCCCCACTGCTGTTATTCATCAGGTTAATAACAGATCTGGGACTCTCTCTAAACCCCCACTGCTGTTATTCATCAGGTTAATAACAGATCTGGGACTCTCTCTAAACCCCCACTGCTGTTATTCATCAGGTTAATAACAGATCTGGGACTCTCTCTAAACCCCCACTGCTGTTATTCATCAGGTTAATAACAGATCTGGGACTCTCTCTAAACCCCCACTGCTGTTATTCATCAGGTTAATAACAGATCTGGGACTCTCTCTAAACCCCACTGCTGTTATTCATCAGGTTAATAACAGATCTGGGACTCTCTCTAAACCCCCACTGCTGTTATTCATCAGGTTAATAACAGATCTGGGACTCTCTCTAAACCCCCACTGCTGTTATTCATCAGGTTAATAACAGATCTGGGACTCTCTCTAAACCCCACTGCTGTTATTCATCAGGTTAATAACAGATCTGGGACTCTCTCTAAACCCCCACTGCTGTTATTCATCAGGTTAATAACAGATCTGGGACTCTCTCTAAACCCCCACTGCTGTTATTCATCAGGTTAATAACAGATCTGGGACTCTCTCTAAACCCCCACTGCTGTTATTCATCAGGTTAATAACAGATCTGGGACTCTCTCTAAACCCCCACTGCTGTTATTCATCAGGTTAATAACAGATCTGGGACTCTCTCTAAACCCCCACTGCTGTTATTCATCAGGTTAATAACAGATCTGGGACTCTCTCTAAACCCCCACTGCTGTTATTCATCAGGTTAATAACAGATCTGGGACTCTCTCTAAACCCCCACTGCTGTTATTCATCAGGTTAATAACAGATCTGGGACTCTCTCTAAACCCCCACTGCTGTTATTCATCAGGTTAATAACAGATCTGGGACTCTCTCTAAACCCCCACTGCTGTTATTCATCAGGTTAATAACAGATCTGGGACTCTCTCTAAACCCCCACTGCTGTTATTCATCAGGTTAATAACAGATCTGGGACTCTCTCTAAACCCCCACTGCTGTTATTCATCAGGTTAATAACAGATCTGGGACTCTCTCTAAACCCCCCACTGCTGTTATTCATCAGGTTAATAACAGATCTGGGACTCTCTCTAAACCCCCACTGCTGTTATTCATCAGGTTAATAACAGATCTGGGACTCTCTCTAAACCCCCACTGCTGTTATTCATCAGGTTAATAACAGATCTGGGACTCTCTCTAAACCCCCACTGCTGTTATTCATCAGGTTAATAACAGATCTGGGACTCTCTCTAAACCCCCACTGCTGTTATTCATCAGGTTAATAACAGATCTGGGACTCTCTCTAAACCCCCACTGCTGTTATTCATCAGGTTAATAACAGATCTGGGACTCTCTCTAAACCCCCACTGCTGTTATTCATCAGGTTAATAACAGATCTGGGACTCTCTCTAAACCCCCACTGCTGTTATTCATCAGGTTAATAACAGATCTGGGACTCTCTCTAAACCCCCACTGCTGTTATTCATCAGGTTAATAACAGATCTGGGACTCTCTCTAAACCCCCACTGCTGTTATTCATCAGGTTAATAACAGATCTGGGACTCTCTCTAAACCCCCACTGCTGTTATTCATCAGGTTAATAACAGATCTGGGACTCTCTCTAAACCCCCACTGCTGTTATTCATCAGGTTAATAACAGATCTGGGACTCTCTCTAAACCCCCACTGCTGTTATTCATCAGGTTAATAACAGATCTGGGACTCTCTCTAAACCCCCACTGCTGTTATTCATCAGGTTAATAACAGATCTGGGACTCTCTCTAAACCCCCACTGCTGTTATTCATCAGGTTAATAACAGATCTGGGACTCTCTCTAAACCCCCACTGCTGTTATTCATCAGGTTAATAACAGATCTGGGACTCTCTCTAAACCCCCACTGCTGTTATTCATCAGGTTAATAACAGATCTGGGACTCTCTCTAAACCCCCACTGCTGTTATTCATCAGGTTAATAACAGATCTGGGACTCTCTCTAAACCCCCCACTGCTGTTATTCATCAGGTTAATAACAGATCTGGGACTCTCTCTAAACCCCCACTGCTGTTATTCATCAGGTTAATAACAGATCTGGGACTCTCTCTAAACCCCCACTGCTGTTATTCATCAGGTTAATAACAGATCTGGGACTCTCTCTAAACCCCCCACTGCTGTTATTCATCAGGTTAATAACAGATCTGGGACTCTCTCTAAACCCCCACTGCTGTTATTCATCAGGTTAATAACAGATCTGGGACTCTCTCTAACCCCCCACTGCTGTTATTCATCAGGTTAATAACAGATCTGGGACTCTCTCTAAACCCCCCACTGCTGTTATTCATCAGGTTAATAACAGATCTGGGACTCTCTCTAAACCCCCACTGCTGTTATTCATCAGGTTAATAACAGATCTGGGACTCTCTCTAAACCCCCACTGCTGTTATTCATCAGGTTAATAACAGATCTGGGACTCTCTCTAAACCCCCACTGCTGTTATTCATCAGGTTAATAACAGATCTGGGACTCTCTCTAAACCCCCACTGCTGTTATTCATCAGGTTAATAACAGATCTGGGACTCTCTCTAAACCCCCACTGCTGTTATTCATCAGGTTAATAACAGATCTGGGACTCTCTCTAAACCCCCACTGCTGTTATTCATCAGGTTAATAACAGATCTGGGACTCTCTCTAAACCCCCACTGCTGTTATTCATCAGGTTAATAACAGATCTGGGACTCTCTCTAAACCCCCACTGCTGTTATTCATCAGGTTAATAACAGATCTGGGACTCTCTCTAAACCCCCACTGCTGTTATTCATCAGGTTAATAACAGATCTGGGACTCTCTAAACCCCACTGCTGTTATTCATCAGGTTAATAACAGATCTGGGACTCACGCTAGGTCTATGTCAGGTTAACGACAGATCTGGGGACTCACGCTAGGTCTATGTCAGGTTAATAACAGATCTGGGACTCACGCTAGGTCTATGTCAGGTTAATAACAGATCTGGGACTCACGCTAGGTCTATGTCAGGTTAACGACAGATCTGGGGACTCACGCTAGGTCTATGTCAGGTTAATAACAGATCTGGGACTCATGCTAGGTCTATGTCAGGTTAACGACAGATCTGGGGACTCACGCTAGGTCTATGTCAGGTTAATAACAGATCTGGGACTCACGCTAGGTCTATGTCAGGTTAATAACAGATCTGGGACTCACGCTAGGTCTATGTCAGGTTAATAACAGATCTGGGGACTCACGCTAGGTCTATGTCAGGTTAATAACAGATCTGGGGACTCACGCTAGGTCTATGTCAGGTTAATAACAGATCTGGGACTCACGCTAGGTCTATGTCAGGTTAATAACAGATCTGGGACTCACGCTAGGTCTATGTCAGGTTAACGACAGATCTGGGGACTCACGCTAGGTCTATGTCAGGTTAATAACAGATCTGGGACTCACGCTAGGTCTATGTCAGGTTAACGACAGATCTGGGGACTCACGCTAGGTCTATGTCAGGTTAATAACAGATCTGGGACTCACGCTAGGTCTATGTCAGGTTAATAACAGATCTGGGACTCACGCTAGGTCTATGTCAGGTTAACGACAGATCTGGGGACTCACGCTAGGTCTATGTCAGGTTAGGTTAACTTAGTCGGCTCTGGGATTTGAACAAGCGACCTTTCCGCTCTAGGCTATCTGCCGCCCCTTTTTATTATCAGCAGAAAACCATGACGTGTTGTTTGTAGAAATAGAGAGAGAGAGAGAAGCCAAGAATAACATGAGAACGTTTTAATAGTATGACTGGTGATGTCATCTACCCCCTGGTTGACACATGGGAGAGAGAGACAGAGACAGACAGAGGGACAGAGACAGAGAGAGACAGAGAGACAGAGAGACAGAGAGAGAGAGAGAGAGAGAGACAGAGAGAGAGAGACAGAGAGAGAGCGAGGTCTCTAAACTAGACAAGCAGAAATACTTCTCAGCTGTCTTGTCTGAGCATGTCGGCTTAAACATCTAACGGAGAAGATACATAAATAACAAGCAGTAATGTTAATTATGGCTTTATAATTAAACCATAAAATGACATGATCATGGCAGTGTTTTAACAACCAGACGGGGGAAAGGAAGACAGAGAGAGAGACATCACTAAAGCCCTTTAATCTGACTCAGTTCCATTACATTACATATGAGAGTCATTAGAGGAAGGTGTTTTCTGTCCCGGGACGTTTTGATGAGAAACTGGGTTTGAACATTATAACACATGGCTTCAGGTACAGGGTGTACGGGGTTATGCGTCATAAACAACAGGTCTGGATTATGACCAGTGAAATGTTTACTGACCGGTCCTTGTCAACAATACAGAGAGATAGAAAAATAGTCTACACCTGTAGTTTACTAAATGAGAGTTGTGTTCCAGTAATTCACTGCTAGTTAGCTACAGTTTGACCAGTCAAACAGCTAGTTAGTTAACTTGTGTGTTTCTGACAGACAGAACAGTTTGACAACTGGCTAACGCCCTGGTAGTGTTCCTGGTTTGGTTAGCACGTCGTTAGCTACCGGGCTAGCACTGTTAGTTAGCTACAGTCCGACCAGTCACACAACTAACTAGTTACAGTCCGACCAGTCACACAGCTAGTTAGCTACCGGGCTAGCACTGCTAACTAGCTAGTTACAGTCCGACCAGTCACACAGCTAGTTAGCTACCGGGCTAGCACTGCTAGTTAGCTAGTTACAGTCCGACCAGTCACACAGCTAGTTAGCTACCGGGCTAGCACTGCTAGTTAGCTAGTTACAGTCCGACCAGTCACACAGCTAGTTAGCTACCGGGCTAGCACTGCTAACTAGCTACAGTCCGACCAGTCACACAGCTAGTTAGCTACCGGGCTAGCACTGCTAACTAACTAGCTACAGTCCGACCAGTCACACAGCTAGTTAGCTACCGGGCTAGCACTGCTAACTAGCTACAGTCCGACCAGTCACACAGCTAGTTAGCTACCGGGCTAGCACTACTAACTAGCTACAGTCCGACCAGTCACACAGCTAGTTAGCTACCGGGCTAGCACTACTAACTAGCTACAGTCAGACCAGTCAAACAGCTAGTTAGTTACAGTCCGACCAGTCACACAGCCACACAGCCAGTTAGCTACCGGGCTAGCACTGCTAACTAACTAGCTACAGTCAGACCAGTCACACAGCTAGTTAGTTACAGTCCGACCAGTCACACTGCTAGTTAGCTACAGTCAGACCAGTCACACAGCTAGTTAGTTACAGTCCGACCAGTCACACTGCTAGCTAGCTACAGCCCGACCAGTCACACAGCTAGTTAGCTACCGGGCTAGCACTGCTAACTAGTTACAGTCCGACCAGTCACACAGCTAGTTAGCTAACTACCTATCGTTTACCCGTCAAGAATAATGGTCCGGAAGGTAAATATAATGGTTGTTGTTGTTGTCTTACTTTGAAGTCGTTTCCAGAGAGGTCTACCCCCCGGATAAAAGGAAGGACTCCGGTGGCAGCCATTTGTGCTTCGGGAAACCGTCAGGTCGGTCGGTCGGTGTCCGGTTTGTGTCGGTGTCCGGTTTATGTCGGTGTCCGGTTTGTGTCGGTGTTTGGGTTATCAGGGCGGAGCGGATGGTGCTCACTAGTTACCACAGCCACAAAGCAGTCATCAACCTCGTTTATATCTACAATTTATCTGATTAAAATGTTTTTTTTTTTTAAACCTTACCCATACAGGGAATCTTACGCTTAACCTTATATTAAATGCATATTTTTGTATTTTTTTGTTTTTCATACATTTTTACGATATAGCCAAATATGTAGCGGTGGTAAGTTGACTTTGTGGGTGTGAAGGACTGGGGGGGAAATCCTGCTTTTGTCAAATGAACATAAGATTTGACTTTTCGTAGCAGACTAGGATAATTAAGTTAATAAGGATAAAAAGGCGTTAGCCAAAATTCCTAAACATTTGACAGAACAACAGCTGTCGGGACCCGGAAACACCCTTGCGGTCTGGGGGAACCGGAACAGGAAGTCGCCGACTCAGGAGACAGCTGCCATAGAAACTTCACTATAACTCTCTGAAGTCAAATCAATCAACATTAAAATGATCCATAATCAAAGATATATTCTAGTTTCGCCCAATTCCTCTTCTGCTATGATCGAACCAATATTTCCATTTAATTTAATATCATCAAGTCCTTCCTACTGTAACTTAGTAAATATTAAATCAACATTATATGGGAGAGATTTTAGAGGCACTTGTCAGAACTGTCAGACA
>NW_025548638.1:22500-28802 GCF_905237065.1 Salmo salar
GTCCCAGTCCGTTGGTGGATTTATAGTGTATTATAATAGAGGATATATCAGTAGTCCCAGTCCGTTGGTGGATTTATAGTGTATTATAATAGAGGATATATCAGTAGTCCCAGTCCGTTGGTGGATTTATAGTGTATTATAATAGAGGATATATCAGTAGTCCCAGTCCGTTGGTGGATTTATAGTGTATTATAATAGAGGATATATCAGTAGTCCCAGTCCGTTGGTGGATTTATAGTGTATTATAATAGAGGATATATCAGTAGTCCCAGTCCGTTGGTGGATTTATAGTGTATTATAATAGAGGATATATCAGTAGTCCCAGTCCGTTGGTGGATTTATAGTGTATTATAATAGAGGATATATCAGTAGTCCCAGTCCGTTGGTGGATTTATAGTGTATTATAATAGAGGATATATCAGTAGTCCCAGTCCGTTGGTGGATTTATAGTGTATTATAATAGAGGATATATCAGTAGTCCCAGTCCGTTGGTGGATTTATAGTGTATTATAATAGAGGATATATCAGTAGTCCCAGTCCGTTGGTGGATTTATAGTGTATTATAATAGAGGATATATCAGTAGTCCCAGTCCGTTGGTTGGATTTATAGTGTATTATAATAGAGGATATATCAGTAGCCCCAGTCCGTTGGTGGATTTATAGTGTATTATAATAGAGGATATATCAGTAGCCCCAGTCCGTTGGTGGATTTATAGTGTATTATAATAGAGGATATATCAGTAGCCCCAGTCCGTTGGTGGATTTATAGTGTATTATAATAGAGGATATATCAGTAGTCCCAGTCCGTTGGTGGATTTATAGTGTATTATAATAGAGGATATATCAGTAGTCCCAGTCCGTTGGTGGATTTATAGTGTATTATAATAGAGGATATATCAGTAGTCCCAGTCCGTTGGTGGATTTATAGTGTATTATAATAGAGGATATATCAGTAGTCCCAGTCCGTTGGTGGATTTATAGTGTATTATAATAGAGGATATATCAGTAGTCCCAGTCCGTTGGTGGATTTATAGTGTATTATAATAGAGGATATATCAGTAGTCCCAGTCCATTGGTGGATTTATAGTGTATTATAATAGAGGATATATCAGTAGTCCCAGTCCGTTGGTGGATTTATAGTGTATTATAATAGAGGATATATCAGTAGTCCCAGTCCATTGGTGGATTTATAGTGTATTATAATAGAGGATATATCAGTAGTCCCAGTCCATTGGTGGATTTATAGTGTATTATAATAGAGGATATATCAGTAGTCCCAGTCCATTGGTGGATTTATAGTGTATTATAATAGAGGATATATCAGTAGTCCCAGTCCATTGGTGGATTTATAGTGTATTATAATAGAGGATATATCAGTAGTCCCAGTCCATTGGTGGATTTATAGTGTATTATAATAGAGGATATATCAGTAGTCCCAGTCCATTGGTGGATTTATAGTGTATTATAATAGAGGATATATCAGTAGTCCCAGTCCATTGGTGGATTTATAGTGTATTATAATAGAGGATATATCAGTAGTCCCAGTCCATTGGTGGATTTATAGTGTATTATAATAGAGGATATATCAGTAGTCCCAGTCCATTGGTGGATTTATAGTGTATTATAATAGAGGATATATCAGTAGTCCCAGTCCATTGGTGGATTTATAGTGTATTATAATAGAGGATATATCAGTAGTCCCAGTCCATTGGTGGATTTATAGTGTATTATAATAGAGGATATATCAGTAGTCCCAGTCCATTGGTGGATTTATAGTGTATTATAATAGAGGATATATCAGTAGTCCCAGTCCATTGGTGGATTTATAGTGTATTATAATAGAGGATATATCAGTAGTCCCAGTCCATTGGTGGATTTATAGTGTATTATAATAGAGGATATATCAGTAGTCCCAGTCCATTGGTGGATTTATAGTGTATTATAATAGAGGATATATCAGTAGTCCCAGTCCATTGGTGGATTTATAGTGTATTATAATAGAGGATATATCAGTAGTCCCAGTCCATTGGTGGATTTATAGTGTATTATAATAGAGGATATATCAGTAGTCCCAGTCCATTGGTGGATTTATAGTGTATTATAATAGAGGATATATCAGTAGTCCCAGTCCATTGGTGGATTTATAGTGTATTATAATAGAGGATATATCAGTAGTCCCCAGTCCATTGGTGGATTTATAGTGTATTATAATAGAGGATATATCAGTAGTCCCAGTCCATTGGTGGATTTATAGTGTATTATAATAGAGGATATATCAGTAGTCCCAGTCCATTGGTGGATTTATAGTGTATTATAATAGAGGATATATCAGTAGTCCCAGTCCATTGGTGGATTTATAGTGTATTATAATAGAGGATATATCAGTAGTCCCAGTCCATTGGTGGATTTATAGTGTATTATAATAGAGGATATATCAGTAGTCCCAGTCCATTGGTGGATTTATAGTGTATTATAATAGAGGATATATCAGTAGTCCCAGTCCATTGGTGGATTTATAGTGTATTATAATAGAGGATATATCAGTAGCCCCAGTCCATTGGTGGATTTATAGTGTATTATAATAGAGGATATATCAGTAGTCCCAGTCCATTGGTGGATTTATAGTGTATTATAATAGAGGATATATCAGTAGTCCCAGTCCATTGGTGGATTTATAGTGTATTATAATAGAGGATATATCAGTAGTCCCAGTCCATTGGTGGATTTATAGTGTATTATAATAGAGGATATATCAGTAGTCCCAGTCCATTGGTGGATTTATAGTGTATTATAATAGAGGATATATCAGTAGTCCCAGTCCATTGGTGGATTTATAGTGTATTATAATAGAGGATATATCAGTAGTCCCAGTCCATTGGTGGATTTATAGTGTATTATAATAGAGGATATATCAGTAGTCCCAGTCCATTGGTGGATTTATAGTGTATTATAATAGAGGATATATCAGTAGTCCCAGTCCATTGGTGGATTTATAGTGTATTATAATAGAGGATATATCAGTAGTCCCAGTCCATTGGTGGATTTATAGTGTATTATAATAGAGGATATATCAGTAGTCCCAGTCCATTGGTGGATTTATAGTGTATTATAATAGAGGATATATCAGTAGTCCCAGTCCATTGGTGGATTTATAGTGTATTATAATAGAGGATATATCAGTAGTCCCAGTCCATTGGTGGATTTATAGTGTATTATAATAGAGGATATATCAGTAGTCCCAGTCCATTGGTGGATTTATAGTGTATTATAATAGAGGATATATCAGTAGTCCCAGTCCATTGGTGGATTTATAGTGTATTATAATAGAGGATATATCAGTAGTCCCAGTCCATTGGTGGATTTATAGTGTATTATAATAGAGGATATATCAGTAGTCCCAGTCCATTGGTGGATTTATAGTGTATTATAATAGAGGATATATCAGTAGTCCCAGTCCATTGGTGGATTTATAGTGTATTATAATAGAGGATATATCAGTAGTCCCAGTCCATTGGTGGATTTATAGTGTATTATAATAGAGGATATATCAGTAGTCCCAGTCCATTGGGTGGATTTATAGTGTATTATAATAGAGGATATATCAGTAGTCCCAGTCCATTGGTGGATTTATAGTGTATTATAATAGAGGATATATCAGTAGTCCCAGTCCGTTGGTGGATTTATAGTGTATTATAATAGAGGATATATCAGTAGTCCCAGTCCGTTGGTGGATTTATAGTGTATTATAATAGAGGATATATCAGTAGTCCCAGTCCGTTGGTGGATTTATAGTGTATTATAATAGAGGATATATCAGTAGTCCCAGTCCGTTGGTTGGATTTATAGTGTATTATAATAGAGGATATATCAGTAGCCCCAGTCCGTTGGTGGATTTATAGTGTATTATAATAGAGGATATATCAGTAGCCCCAGTCCGTTGGTGGATTTATAGTGTATTATAACAGAGGATATATCAGTAGCCCCAGTCCGTTGGTGGATTTATAGTGTATTATAATAGAGGATATATCAGTAGTCCCAGTCCGTTGGTGGATTTATAGTGTATTATAATAGAGGATATATCAGTAGTCCCAGTCCGTTGGTGGATTTATAGTGTATTATAATAGAGGATATATCAGTAGTCCCAGTCCGTTGGTGGATTTATAGTGTATTATAATAGAGGATATATCAGTAGTCCCAGTCCGTTGGTGGATTTATAGTGTATTATAATAGAGGATATATCAGTAGTCCCAGTCCGTTGGTGGATTTATAGTGTATTATAATAGAGGATATATCAGTAGTCCCAGTCCATTGGTGGATTTATAGTGTATTATAATAGAGGATATATCAGTAGTCCCAGTCCGTTGGTGGATTTATAGTGTATTATAATAGAGGATATATCAGTAGTCCCAGTCCATTGGTGGATTTATAGTGTATTATAATAGAGGATATATCAGTAGTCCCAGTCCATTGGTGGATTTATAGTGTATTATAATAGAGGATATATCAGTAGTCCCAGTCCATTGGTGGATTTATAGTGTATTATAATAGAGGATATATCAGTAGTCCCAGTCCATTGGTGGATTTATAGTGTGTTATAATAGAGGATATATCAGTAGTCCCAGTCCATTGGTGGATTTATAGTGTATTATAATAGAGGATATATCAGTAGTCCCAGTCCATTGGTGGATTTATAGTGTATTATAATAGAGGATATATCAGTAGTCCCAGTCCATTGGTGGATTTATAGTGTATTATAATAGAGGATATATCAGTAGTCCCAGTCCGTTGGTGGATTTATAGTGTATTATAATAGAGGATATATCAGTAGTCCCAGTCCATTGGTGGATTTATAGTGTATTATAATAGAGGATATATCAGTAGTCCCAGTCCATTGGTGGATTTATAGTGTATTATAATAGAGGATATATCAGTAGTCCCAGTCCATTGGTGGATTTATAGTGTATTATAATAGAGGATATATCAGTAGTCCCAGTCCATTGGTGGATTTATAGTGTATTATAATAGAGGATATATCAGTAGTCCCAGTCCATTGGTGGATTTATAGTGTATTATAATAGAGGATATATCAGTAGTCCCAGTCCATTGGTGGATTTATAGTGTGATTATAATAGAGGATATATCAGTAGTCCCAGTCCATTGGTGGATTTATAGTGTATTATAATAGAGGATATATCAGTAGTCCCAGTCCATTGGTGGATTTATAGTGTATTATAATAGAGGATATATCAGTAGTCCCAGTCCATTGGTGGATTTATAGTGTATTATAATAGAGGATATATCAGTAGTCCCAGTCCATTGGTGGATTTATAGTGTATTATAATAGAGGATATATCAGTAGTCCCAGTCCATTGGTGGATTTATAGTGTATTATAATAGAGGATATATCAGTAGTCCCAGTCCATTGGTGGATTTATAGTGTATTATAATAGAGGATATATCAGTAGTCCCAGTCCATTGGTGGATTTATAGTGTATTATAATAGAGGATATATCAGTAGTCCCAGTCCATTGGTGGATTTATAGTGTATTATAATAGAGGATATATCAGTAGTCCCAGTCCATTGGTGGATTTAGGTAGTGTATTATAATAGAGGAGATATATCAGTAGTCCCAGTCCATTGGTGGATTTATAGTGTATTATAATAGAGGATATATCAGTAGTCCCAGTCCATTGGTGGATTTATAGTGTATTATAATAGAGGATATATCAGTAGTCCCAGTCCATTGGTGGATTTATAGTGTATTATAATAGAGGATATATCAGTAGTCCCAGTCCATTGGTGGATTTATAGTGTATTATAATAGAGGATATATCAGTAGTCCCAGTCCATTGGTGGATTTATAGTGTATTATAATAGAGGATATATCAGTAGTCCCAGTCCATTGGTGGATTTATAGTGTATTATAATAGAGGATATATCTCCCAGCTCAGCTCATCAGGACTCTTTGATGTGGCTGGTTTATACCTGTCTGTCTCCACTACCATCAGGGCAGACAGACAGGTATAACAGACAGACAGGTATAACAGACAGACAGACAGACAGACAGACAGACAGACAGACAGACAGACAGACAGACAGACAGAAAGACAAGCATAACAGACAGACAGACAGACAGACAGACAGACAGACAGACAGACAGACAGACAGACAGACAGACAGACAGACAGACAGGTATAACAGACAGACAGACAGACAGACAGACAGACAGACAGACAGACAGACAGACAGGTATAACAGACAGACAGACAGACAGACAGACAGACAGACAGACAGACAGACA
>NW_025548639.1:0-24581 GCF_905237065.1 Salmo salar
TCTGTAAGTACCATTTTGCTGTACTGTTTAAGCTCGATGAAAGGAACATTGTTGACACTTTTCAGCAAGTTGCAATCATGAAATACAGAAATAAAGAGTTTTTCAAAAACAAGGTCTAAGTCATGTTTGAGTCACTCTGTAAGTACCATTTTGCTGTACTGTTTAAGCTCGATGAAAGGAACATTGTTGACACTTTTCAGCAAGTTGCAATCATTGAAATACAGAAATAAAGAGTTTTTCAAAAACAAGGTCTAATTCATGTTTAAGTCACTCTGTAAGAACCATTTTGCTGTACTGTTTAAGCTCGATGAAAGGAACATTGTTGACACTTTTCAGCAAGTTGCAATCATGAAATACAGAAATAAACAGTCTTTCAAAAACAAGGTCTAAGTCATGTTTGAGTCAATCTGTAAGTACCATTTTTGCTGTACTGTTTAAACTCGATGAAAGGAACACTGTTAACACTTTTCAGCAAGTTGCAATCATGACATACAGAAATAAAGAGTTTTTCAAAAACAAGGTCTAAGTCATGTTTGAGTCACTCTGTAAGTACCATTTTGCTGTACTGTTTAAGCTCGATGAAAGGAACATTGTTGACACTTTTCAGCAAGTTGCAATCATGAAATACAGAAATAAAGAGTTTTTCAAAAACAAGGTCTAAGTCATGTTTGAGTCACTCTGTAAGTACCATTTTGCTGTACTGTTTAAACTCAATGAAGAACCCTGTTAACACTTTTCAGCAAGATGCAATCATGAAATACAGAAATAAAGAGTTTTTCAAAAACAAGGTCTAAGTCATGTTTGAGTCACTCTGTAAGTACCATTTTGCTGTACTGTTTAAGCTCGATGAAAGGAACATTGTTGACTCTTTTCAGCAAGTTGCAATCATGAAATACAGAAATAAACAGTTTTTCAAAAACAAGGTCTAAGTCATGTTTGAGTCACTCTGTAAGTACCATTTTGCTGTACTGTTTAAGCTCGATGAAAGGAACATTGTTGACACTTTTCAGCAAGTTGCAATCATGAAATACAGAAATAAAGAGTTTTTCAAAAACAAGGTCTAATTCATGTTTGAGTCACTCTGTAAGTACCATTTTGCTGTACTGTTTAAGCTCGATGAAAGGAACATTGTTGACACTTTTCAGCAAGTTGCAATCATGAAATACAGAAATAAACAGTTTTTCAAAAACAAGGTCTAAGTCATGTTTGAGTCAATCTGTAAGTACCATTTTTGCTGTACTGTTTAAACTCGATGAAAGGAACACTGTTAACACTTTTCAGCAAGTTGCAATCATGAAATACAGAAATAAAGAGTTTTTCAAAAACAAGGTCTAAGTCATGTTTGAGTCACTCTGTAAGTACCATTTTGCTGTACTGTTTAAGCTCGATGAAAGGAACATTGTTGACACTTTTCAGCAAGTTGCAATCATGAAATACAGAAATAAAGAGTTTTTCAAAAACAAGGTCTAAGTCATGTTTGAGTCAATCTGTAAGTACCATTTTTGCTGTACTGTTTAAACTCGATGAAAGGAACACTGTTAACACTTTTCAGCAAGTTGCAATCATGAAATACAGAAATAAAGAGTTTTTCAAAAACAAGGTCTAAGTCATGTTTGAGTCACTCTGTAAGTACCATTTTGCTGTACTGTTTAAGCTCGATGAAAGGAACATTGTTGACACTTTTCAGCAAGTTGCAATCATGAAATACAGAAATAAAGAGTTTTTCAAAAACAATGTCTAAGTCATGTTTGAGTCACTCTGTAAGTACCATTTTGCTGTACTGTTTAAGCTCGATGAAAGGAACATTGTTGACACTTTTCAGCAAGTTGCAATCATGTAATACAGAAATAAAAAGTTTCTCAAAAACAAGGTCACTCTGTAAGTACCATGTTTGTCGAACTGCTTAATCAGGGTGATAAGAACACTGTTGACACTTTTCAGCAAGTTGCAATGATGTAATAAAGAAATAAACAGTTTCTCAAAAACAAGGTCACTCTGTAAGTACCATTTTGCTGTACTGTTTAAACTCGATGAAAGGAACACTGTTAACACTTTTCAGCAAGTTGCAATCATGAAATACAGAAATAAAGAGTTTTTCAAAAACAAGGTCTAATTCATGTTTGAGTCACTCTGTAAGTACCATTTTGCTGTACTGTTTAAGCTCGATGAAAGGAACATTGTTGACACTTTTCAGCAAGTTGCAATCATGAAATACAGAAATAAACAGTTTTTCAAAAACAAGGTCTAAGTCATGTTTGAGTCACTCTGTAAGTACCATTTTGCTGTACTGTTTAAACTCGATGAAAGGAACACTGTTGACACTTTTCAGCAAGTTGCAATCATGAAATACAGAAATAAAGAGTTTTTCAAAAACAAGGTCTAAGTCATGTTTGAGTCACTCTGTAAGTACCATTTTGCTGTACTGTTTAAGCTCGATGAAAGGAACATTGTTGACACTTTTCAGCAAGTTGCAATCATGAAATACAGAAATAAAGAGTTTTTCAAAAACAAGGTCTAAGTCATGTTTGAGTCACTCTGTAAGTACCATTTTGCTGTACTGTTTAAACTCAATGAAGAACACTGTTAACACTTTTCAGCAAGATGCAATCATGAAATACAGAAATAAAGAGTTTTTCAAAAACAAGGTCTAAGTCATGTTTGAGTCACTCTGTAAGTACCATTTTGCTGTACTGTTTAAGCTCGATGAAAGGAACACTGTTGACACTTTTCAGCAAGTTGCAATCATGAAATACAGAAATAAACAGTTTTTCAAAAACAAGGTCTAAGTCATGTTTGAGTCACTCTGTAAGTACCATTTTTGCTGTACTGTTTAAACTCGATGAAAGGAACACTGTTAACACTTTTCAGCAAGTTGCAATCATGAAATACAGAAATAAAGAGTTTTTCAAAAACAAGGTCTAATTCATGTTTGAGTCACTCTGTAAGTACCATTTTGCTGTACTGTTTAAGCTCGATGAAAGGAACATTGTTGACACTTTTCAGCAAGTTGCAATCATGAAATACAGAAATAAAGAGTTTTTCAAAAACAAGGTCTAAGTCATGTTTGAGTCAATCTGTAAGTACCATTTTTGCTGTACTGTTTAAGCTCGATGAAAGGAACACTGTTAACACTTTTCAGCAAGTTGCAATCATGAAATACAGAAATAAAGAGTTTTTCAAAAACAAGGTCTAAGTCATGTTTGAGTCACTCTGTAAGTACCATTTTGCTGTACTGTTTAAGCTCGATGAAAGGAACATTGTTGACACTTTTCAGCAAGTTGCAATCATGAAATACAGAAATAAAGAGTTTTTCAAAAACAAGGTCTAAGTCATGTTTGAGTCAATCTGTAAGTACCATTTTGCTGTACTGTTTAAACTCGATGAAAGGAACACTGTTAACACTTTTCAGCAAGTTGCAATCATGAAATACAGAAATAAAGAGTTTTTCAAAAACAAGGTCTAAGTCATGTTTGAGTCACTCTGTAAGTACCATTTTGCTGTACTGTTTAAGCTCGATGAAAGGAACATTGTTGACACTTTTCAGCAAGTTGCAATCATGAAATACAGAAATAAAGAGTTTTTCAAAAACAAGGTCTAAGTCATGTTTGAGTCACTCTGTAAGTACCATTTTGCTGTACTGTTTAAGCTCGATGAAAGGAACATTGTTGACACTTTTCAGCAAGTTGCAATCATGAAATACAGAAATAAAAAGTTTTTCAAAAACAAGGTCACTCTGTAAGTACCATGTTTGTTGAACTGCTTAATCAGGGTGATAGGAACATTGTTGACACTTTTCAGCAAGTTGCAATGATGTAATACAGAAATAAACAGTTTTTCAAAAACAAGAGGTCACTCTGTAAGTACCATTTTGCTGTACTGTTTAAACTCGATGAAAGGAACACTGTTAACACTTTTCAGCAAGTTGCAATCATGAAATACAGAAATAAAGAGTTTTTCAAAAACAAGGTCTAATTCATGTTTGAGTCACTCTGTAAGAACCATTTTGCTGTACTGTTTAAGCTCGATGAAAGGAACATTGTTGACACTTTTCAGCAAGTTGCAATCATGAAATACAGAAATAAACAGTTTTTGAAAAACAAGGTCTAAGTCATGTTTGAGTCACTCTGTAAGTACCATTTGTGCTGTACTGTTTAAACTCGATGAAAGGAACACTGTTGACACTTTTCAGCAAGTTGCAATCATGAAATACAGAAATAAAGAGTTTTTCAAAAACAAGGTCTAAGTCATGTTTGAGTCACTCTGTAAGTACCATTTTGCTGTACTGTTTAAACTCAATGAAAGGAACATTGTTGACACTTTTCAGCAAGATGCAATCATGAAATACAGAAATAAAGAGTTTTTCAAAAACAAGGTCTAAGTCATGTTTGAGTCACAGTGTAAGTACCATTTTGCTGTACTGTTTAAGCTCGATGAAAGGAACATTGTTGACAATTTTCAGCAAGTTGCAATCATGAAATACAGAAATAAAGAGTTTTTCAAAAACAAGGTCTAAGTCATGTTTGAGTCACTCTGTAAGAACCATTTTGCTGTACTGTTTAAGCTCGATGAAAGGAACATTGTTGACACTTTTCAGCAAGTTGCAATCATGAAATACAGAAATAAAGAGTTTTTCAAAAACAAGGTCTAAGTCATGTTTGAGTCACTCTGTAAGTACCATTTTGCTGTACTGTTTAAGCTCGATGAAAGGAACACTGTTGACACTTTTCAGCAAGTTGCAATCATGAAATACAGAAATAAAGAGTTTTTCAAAAACAAGGTCTAAGTCATGTTTGAGTCACTCTGTAAGTACCATTTTGCTGTACTGTTTAAGCTCGATGAAAGGAACATTGTTGACACTTTTCAGCAAGTTGCAATCATGAAATACAGAAATAAAGAGTTTTTCAAAAACAAGGTCTAAGTCATGTTTCAGTCACTCTGTAAGTAACATTTTGCTGTACTGTTTAAGCTCGATGAAAGGAACATTGTTGACACTTTTCAGCAAGTTGCAATCATTGAAATACAGAAATAAAGAGTTTTTCAAAAACAAGGTCTAAGTCATGTTTGAGTCACTCTGTAAGTACCATTTTGCTGTACTGTTTAAACTCGATGAAAGGAACATTGTTAACACTTTTCAGGAAGTTGCAATCATGAAATACAGAAATAAAGAGTTTTTCAAAAACAAGGTCTAAGTCATGTTTGAGTCACTCTGTAAGTACCATTTTTGCTGTACTGTTTAAACTCGATGAAAGGAACATTGTTAACACTTTTCAGCAAGTTGCAACAATGAAATACAGAAATAAAGAGTTTTTCAAAAACAAGGTCTAATTCATGTTTGAGTCACTCTGTAAGAACCATTTTGCTGTACTGTTTAAGCTCGATGAAAGGAACATTGTTGACACTTTTCAGCAAGTTGCAATCATGAAATACAGAAATAAACAGTTTTTCAAAAACAAGGTCTAAGTCATGTTTGAGTCAATCTGTAAGTACCATTTTTGCTGTACTGTTTAAACTCGATGAAAGGAACACTGTTAACACTTTTCAGCAAGTTGCAATCATGAAATACAGAAATAAAGAGTTTTTCAAAAACAAGGTCTAAGTCATGTTTGAGTCACTCTGTAAGTACCATTTTGCTGTACTGTTTAAGCTCGATGAAAGGAACATTGTTGACACTTTTCAGCAAGTTGCAATCATGAAATACAGAAATAAAGAGTTTTTCAAAAACAAGGTCTAAGTCATGTTTGAGTCACTCTGTAAGTACCATTTTGCTGTACTGTTTAAGCTCGATGAAAGGAACATTGTTGACACTTTTCAGCAAGTTGCAATCATGAAATACAGAAATAAAGAGTTTTTCAAAAACAAGGTCTAAGTCATGTTTGAGTCACTCTGTAAGTACCATTTTGCTGTACTGTTTAAGCTCGATGAAAGGAACATTGTTGACACTTTTCAGCAAGTTGCAATCATGAAATACAGAAATAAAGAGTTTTTCAAAAACAAGGTCTAAGTCATGTTTGAGTCACTCTGTAAGTACCATTTTGCTGTACTGTTTAAGCTCGATGAAAGGAACATTGTTGACACTTTTCAGCAAGTTGCAATCATGAAATACAGAAATAAAGAGTTTTTCAAAAACAAGGTCTAAGTCATGTTTGAGTCACTCTGTAAGTACCATTTTGCTGTACTGTTTAAGCTCGATGAAAGGAACATTGTTGACACTTTTCAGCAAGTTGCAATCATGTAATACAGAAATAAAAAGTTTCTCAAAAACAAGGTCACTCTGTAAGTACCATGTTTGTCGAACTGCTTAATCAGGGTGATAAGAACACTGTTGACACTTTTCAGCAAGTTGCAATGATGTAATAAAGAAATAAACAGTTTCTCAAAAACAAGGTCACTCTGTAAGTACCATTTTGCTGTACTGTTTAAACTCGATGAAAGGAACACTGTTAACACTTTTCAGCAAGTTGCAATCATGAAATACAGAAATAAAGAGTTTTTCAAAAACAAGGTCTAATTCATGTTTGAGTCACTCTGTAAGAACCATTTTGCTGTACTGTTTAAGCTCGATGAAAGGAACATTGTTGACACTTTTCAGCAAGTTGCAATCATGAAATACAGAAATAAACAGTTTTTCAAAAACAAGGTCTAAGTCATGTTTGAGTCACTCTGTAAGTACCATTTGTGCTGTACTGTTTAAACTCGATGAAAGGAACACTGTTAACACTTTTCAGCAAGTTGCAATCATGAAATACAGAAATAAAGAGTTTTTCAAAAACAAGGTCTAAGTCATGTTTGAGTCACTCTGTAAGTACCATTTTGCTGTACTGTTTAAACTCAATGAAGAACCCTGTTAACACTTTTCAGCAAGATGCAATCATGAAATACAGAAATAAAGAGTTTTTCAAAAACAAGGTCTAAGTCATGTTTGAGTCACAGTGTAAGTACCATTTTGCTGTACTGTTTAAGCTCGATGAAAGGAACATTGTTGACTCTTTTCAGCAAGTTGCAATCATGAAATACAGAAATAAACAGTTTTTCAAAAACAAGGTCTAAGTCATGTTTGAGTCACTCTGTAAGAACCATTTTGCTGTACTGTTTAAGCTCGATGAAAGGAACATTGTTGACACTTTTCAGCAAGTTGCAATCATGAAATACAGAAATAAAGAGTTTTTCAAAAACAAGGTCTAAGTCATGTTTGAGTCACTCTGTAAGTACCATTTTGCTGTACTGTTTAAGCTCGATGAAAGGAACATTGTTGACACTTTTCAGCAAGTTGCAATCATGAAATACAGAAATAAAGAGTTTTTCAAAAACAAGGTCTAAGTCATGTTTGAGTCACTCTGTAAGTACCATTTTGCTGTACTGTTTAAGCTCGATGAAAGGAACATTGTTGACACTTTTCAGCAAGTTGCAATCATGAAATACAGAAATAAAGAGTTTTTCAAAAACAAGGTCTAAGTCATGTTTCAGTCACTCTGTAAGTAACATTTTGCTGTACTGTTTAAGCTCGATGAAAGGAACATTGTTGACACTTTTCAGCAAGTTGCAATCATTGAAATACAGAAATAAACAGTTTTTCAAAAACAAGGTCTAAGTCACGTTTGAGTCACTCTGTAAGTACCATTTTGCTGTACTGTTTAAACTCGATGAAAGGAACACTGTTAACACTTTTCAGCAAGTTGCAATCATGAAATACAGAAATAAACAGTTTTTCAAAAACAAGGTCTAAGTCATGTTTGAGTCACTCTGTAAGTACCATTTTTGCTGTACTGTTTAAACTCGATGAAAGGAACACTGTTAACACTTTTCAGCAAGTTGCAACAATGAAATACAGAAATAAAGAGTTTTTCAAAAACAAGGTCTAATTCATGTTTAAGTCACTCTGTAAGAACCATTTTGCTGTACTGTTTAAGCTCGATGAAAGGAACATTGTTGACACTTTTCAGCAAGTTGCAATCATGAAATACAGAAATAAACAGTTTTTCAAAAACAAGGTCTAAGTCATGTTTGAGTCAATCTGTAAGTACCATTTTTGCTGTACTGTTTAAACTCGATGAAAGGAACACTGTTAACACTTTTCAGCAAGTTGCAATCATGACATACAGAAATAAAGAGTTTTTCAAAAACAAGGTCTAAGTCATGTTTGAGTCACTCTGTAAGTACCATTTTGCTGTACTGTTTAAGCTCGATGAAAGGAACATTGTTGACACTTTTCAGCAAGTTGCAATCATGAAATACAGAAATAAAGAGTTTTTCAAAAACAAGGTCTAAGTCATGTTTGAGTCACTCTGTAAGTACCATTTTGCTGTACTGTTTAAGCTCGATGAAAGGAACATTGTTGACACTTTTCAGCAAGTTGCAATCATGAAATACAGAAATAAAGAGTTTTTCAAAAACAAGGTCTAAGTCATGTTTGAGTCACTCTGTAAGTACCATTTTGCTGTACTGTTTAAGCTCGATGAAAGGAACATTGTTGACACTTTTCAGCAAGTTGCAATCATGAAATACAGAAATAAAGAGTTTTTCAAAAACAAGGTCTAAGTCATGTTTGAGTCACTCTGTAAGTACCATTTTGCTGTACTGTTTAAGCTCGATGAAAGGAACATTGTTGACACTTTTCAGCAAGTTGCAATCATGAAATACAGAAATAAAGAGTTTTTCAAAAACAAGGTCTAAGTCATGTTTGAGTCACTCTGTAAGTACCATTTTGCTGTACTGTTTAAGCTCGATGAAAGGAACATTGTTGACACTTTTCAGCAAGTTGCAATCATGTAATACAGAAATAAAAAGTTTTTCAAAAACAAGGTCTAAGTCATGTTTGAGTCACTCTGTAAGTACCATTTTGCTGTACTGTTTAAGCTCGATGAAAGGAACATTGTTGACACTTTTCAGCAAGTTGCAATCATGTAATACAGAAATAAAAAGTTTCTCAAAAACAAGGTCACTCTGTAAGTACCATGTTTGTCGAACTGCTTAATCAGGGTGATAAGAACACTGTTGACACTTTTCAGCAAGTTGCAATGATGTAATAAAGAAATAAACAGTTTCTCAAAAACAAGGTCACTCTGTAAGTACCATTTTGCTGTACTGTTTAAACTCGATGAAAGGAACACTGTTAACACTTTTCAGCAAGTTGCAATCATGAAATACAGAAATAAAGAGTTTTTCAAAAACAAGGTCTAATTCATGTTTGAGTCACTCTGTAAGAACCATTTTGCTGTACTGTTTAAGCTCGATGAAAGGAACATTGTTGACACTTTTCAGCAAGTTGCAATCATGAAATACAGAAATAAACAGTTTTTGAAAAACAAGGTCTAAGTCATGTTTGAGTCACTCTGTAAGAACCATTTTGCTGTACTGTTTAAGCTCGATGAAAGGAACATTGTTGACACTTTTCAGCAAGTTGCAATCATGAAATACAGAAATAAACAGTTTTTCAAAAACAAGGTCTAAGTCATGTTTGAGTCAATCTGTAAGTACCATTTTTGCTGTACTGTTTAAACTCGATGAAAGGAACACTGTTAACACTTTTCAGCAAGTTGCAATCATGAAATACAGAAATAAAGAGTTTTTCAAAAACAAGGTCTAATTCATGTTTGAGTCACTGTAAGTACCATTTTGCTGTACTGTTTAAGCTCGATGAAAGGAACATTGTTGACACTTTTCAGCAAGTTGCAATCATGAAATACAGAAATAAAGAGTTTTTCAAAAACAAGGTCTAAGTCATGTTTGAGTCACTCTGTAAGTACCATTTTGCTGTACTGTTTAAACTCAATGAAGAACCCTGTTAACACTTTTCAGCAAGATGCAATCATGAAATACAGAAATAAAGAGTTTTTCAAAAACAAGGTCTAAGTCATGTTTGAGTCACAGTGTAAGTACCATTTTGCTGTACTGTTTAAGCTCGATGAAAGGAACATTGTTGACTCTTTTCAGCAAGTTGCAATCATGAAATACAGAAATAAACAGTTTTTCAAAAACAAGGTCTAAGTCATGTTTGAGTCACTCTGTAAGAACCATTTTGCTGTACTGTTTAAGCTCGATGAAAGGAACATTGTTGACACTTTTCAGCAAGTTGCAATCATGAAATACAGAAATAAACAGTTTTTCAAAAACAAGGTCTAAGTCATGTTTGAGTCACTCTGTAAGTACCATTTTTGCTGTACTGTTTAAACTCGATGAAAGGAACACTGTTAACACTTTTCAGCAAGTTGCAATCATGAAATACAGAAATAAAGAGTTTTTCAAAAACAAGGTCTAAGTCATGTTTGAGTCACTCTGTAAGTACCATTTTGCTGTACTGTTTAAGCTCGATGAAAGGAACATTGTTGACACTTTTCAGCAAGTTGCAATCATGAAATACAGAAATAAAGAGTTTTTCAAAAACAAGGTCTAAGTCATGTTTGAGTCAATCTGTAAGTACCATTTTTGCTGTACTGTTTAAACTCGATGAAAGGAACACTGTTAACACTTTTCAGCAAGTTGCAATCATGAAATACAGAAATAAAGAGTTTTTCAAAAACAAGGTCTAAGTCATGTTTGAGTCACTCTGTAAGTACCATTTTGCTGTACTGTTTAAGCTCGATGAAAGGAACATTGTTGACACTTTTCAGCAAGTTGCAATCATGAAATACAGAAATAAAGAGTTTTTCAAAAACAAGGTCTAAGTCATGTTTGAGTCACTCTGTAAGTACCATTTTGCTGTACTGTTTAAGCTCGATGAAAGGAACATTGTTGACACTTTTCAGCAAGTTGCAATCATGTAATACAGAAATAAAAAGTTTCTCAAAAACAAGGTCACTCTGTAAGTACCATGTTTGTCGAACTGCTTAATCAGGGTGATAAGAACACTGTTGACACTTTTCAGCAAGTTGCAATGATGTAATAAAGAAATAAACAGTTTCTCAAAAACAAGGTCACTCTGTAAGTACCATTTTGCTGTACTGTTTAAACTCGATGAAAGGAACACTGTTAACACTTTTCAGCAAGTTGCAATCATGAAATACAGAAATAAAGAGTTTTTCAAAAACAAGGTCTAATTCATGTTTGAGTCACTCTGTAAGAACCATTTTGCTGTACTGTTTAAGCTCGATGAAAGGAACATTGTTGACACTTTTCAGCAAGTTGCAATCATGAAATACAGAAATAAACAGTTTTTGAAAAACAAGGTCTAAGTCATGTTTGAGTCACTCTGTAAGTACCATTTTGCTGTACTCAATGAAGAACCCTGTTAACACTTTTCAGCAAGATGCAATCATGAAATACAGAAATAAAGAGTTTTTCAAAAACAAGGTCTAAGTCATGTTTGAGTCACTCTGTAAGTACCATTTTGCTGTACTGTTTAAGCTCGATGAAAGGAACATTGTTGACACTTTTCAGCAAGTTGCAATCATGAAATACAGAAATAAACAGTTTTTCAAAAACAAGGTCTAAGTCATGTTTGAGTCACTCTGTAAGTACCATTTTTGCTGTACTGTTTAAACTCGATGAAAGGAACACTGTTAACACTTTTCAGCAAGTTGCAATCATGAAATACAGAAATAAAGAGTTTTTCAAAAACAAGGTCTAATTCATGTTTGAGTCACTCTGTAAGAACCATTTTGCTGTACTGTTTAAGCTCGATGAAAGGAACATTGTTGACACTTTTCAGCAAGTTGCAATCATGAAATACAGAAATAAACAGTTTTTCAAAAACAAGGTCTAAGTCATGTTTGAGTCAATCTGTAAGTACCATTTTTGCTGTACTGTTTAAACTCGATGAAAGGAACACTGTTAACACTTTTCAGCAAGTTGCAATCATGAAATACAGAAATAAAGAGTTTTTCAAAAACAAGGTCTAAGTCATGTTTGAGTCACTCTGTAAGTACCATTTTGCTGTACTGTTTAAGCTCGATGAAAGGAACATTGTTGACACTTTTCAGCAAGTTGCAATCATGAAATACAGAAATAAAGAGTTTTTCAAAAACAAGGTCTAAGTCATGTTTGAGTCAATCTGTAAGTACCATTTTTGCTGTACTGTTTAAACTCGATGAAAGGAACACTGTTAACACTTTTCAGCAAGTTGCAATCATGAAATACAGAAATAAAGAGTTTTTCAAAAACAAGGTCTAAGTCATGTTTGAGTCACTCTGTAAGTACCATTTTGCTGTACTGTTTAAGCTCGATGAAAGGAACATTGTTGACACTTTTCAGCAAGTTGCAATCATGAAATACAGAAATAAAGAGTTTTTCAAAAACAAGGTCTAAGTCATGTTTGAGTCACTCTGTAAGTACCATTTTGCTGTACTGTTTAAGCTCGATGAAAGGAACATTGTTGACACTTTTCAGCAAGTTGCAATCATGTAATACAGAAATAAAAAGTTTCTCAAAAACAAGGTCACTCTGTAAGTACCATGTTTGTCGAACTGCTTAACCTGTTAGGGCTAGGGGGCAGCATTGACACGGCTGGATAAAAAACATACCCGATTTAATCTGGTTACCACTCCTACTCAGTAACTAGAATATGCATATACTTATTACATATGGATAGAAAACACCCTAAATTTTCTAAAACTGTTTGAATGGTGTCTGTGAGTATAACAGAACTCAAATGGCAGGTCAAAACCTGAGAGATTCCTTTACAGGAAGTGGCCTGTCTGACCATTTCTGGAACTTCTTTGCCATCTCTATCATTTACTAAGGATCTCTGCTCTAACGTGACACTTCCCACGTCGTCCATAGGCTCTCATAGCCCGGGAAAAAGAGAATGTCGTCATTCCAGCCCCAGGCTGAAACACATTATCGCCTTTCTCAAGTGGCCCATCAAGAGACACTAGCTTATGCGCGTGACCCCGACCGCCCCCGCCTTTGGGATTTTTTCCTCTGTTTGCCGAAAAGGAGATTCCCTGTCGGAATTTTAGCGCTTTTCTACGAGAAAAATGACGTAAAAATTGATTTTAAACAGCGGTTGACATGCTTCCACGTACGGCAATGGAATACTTTGAATTTTATTGTCAGGAATTGCGCCAAGCGCGCGACACTTCTTTACTATTTCGGATAGTGTCTGGAACGCACGAACAAAACGCCGCTATTCGGATATAACGATGGATTATTTTGGACCAAACCAACATTTGTTATTGAAGTAGACGTCCTGGGTGTGCATTCTGACGAAGACAACAAAAGGTAATGACATTTTTATAATAGTAAATATGATTATGGTGAGTGCTAAACTTGCCGGGTGTCTAAATAAGCGAGCCCGTGATGCCTGGGCTATCTACTGAGAATATTGCAAAATGTGCTTTCACCAAAAAGCTATTTTAAAATCGGACATATCGAGTGCATAGAGGAGGTCTGTATCTATAATTCTTAAAATAATTGTTATGCTTTTTGTGAACGTTTATCGTGAGTAATTTAGTAAAATGTTAGCGAATTCCCCGTAAGTTTGCGGGGGGTATGCTAGTTCTGAACGTCACATGCTAATGTAAAAAGCTGGTTTTTGATATAAATATGAACTTGATTGAACAAAACATGCATGTATTGTATAACATAATGTCCTAGGGTTGTCATCTGATGAAGATCATCAAAGGTGAGTGCTGCATTTAGCTGTCTTCTGGGTTTTGGTGACATTATATGCTGGCTTGAAAAATGGGTGTCTGATTATTTCTGGCTTGGTACTCTGCTGACATAATCTAATGTTTTGCTTTCGTTGTAAAGCCTTTTTGAAATCGGACAGTGTGGTTAGATTAACGAGAGTCTTATCTTTAAATGGCTGTAAAATAGTCATATGTTTGAGAAATTGAAGTAATATGATTTTGAAGATTTTGAAAATCGCGCCACAGGATGGCAGTGGCTGTTACGTAGGTGGGACGAATTCGTCCCGCCGGTCCCATAGAGGTTAATCAGGGTGATAAGAACACTGTTGACACTTTTCAGCAAGTTGCAATGATGTAATACAGAAATAAACAGTTTCTCAAAAACAAGCAGTTAGTCACTCTGTAAGAACCATTTTGCTGTACTGTTTAAGCTCGATGAAAGGAACACTGTTGACACTTTTCAGCAAGTTGCAATCATGAAATACAGAAATAAAGAGTTTTTCAAAAACAAGGTCTAATTCATGTTTGAGTCACTCTGTAAGTACCATTTTGCTGTACTGTTTAAGCTCGATGAAAGGAACATTGTTGACACTTTTCAGCAAGTTGCAATCATGAAATACAGAAATAAACAGTTTTTCAAAAACAAGGTCTAAGTCATGTTTGAGTCACTCTGTAAGTACCATTTGTGCTGTACTGTTTAAGCTCGATGAAAGGAACATTGTTGACACTTTTCAGCAAGTTGCAATCATGAAATACAGAAATAAAGAGTTTTTCAAAAACAAGGTCTAAGTCATGTTTGAGTCACTCTGTAAGTACCATTTTGCTGTACTGTTTAAACTCAATGAAGAACCCTGTTAACACTTTTCAGCAAGATGCAATCATGAAATACAGAAATAAAGAGTTTTTCAAAAACAAGGTCTAAGTCATGTTTGAGTCACAGTGTAAGTACCATTTTGCTGTACTGTTTAAGCTCGATGAAAGGAACATTGTTGACAATTTTCAGCAAGTTGCAATCATGAAATACAGAAATAAACAGTTTTTCAAAAACAAGGTCTAAGTCATGTTTGAGTCACTCTGTAAGAACCATTTTGCTGTACTGTTTAAGCTCGATGAAAGGAACATTGTTGACACTTTTCAGCAAGTTGCAATCATGAAATACAGAAATAAACAGTTTTTCAAAAACAAGGTCTAAGTCATGTTTGAGTCACTCTGTAAGTACCATTTTTGCTGTACTGTTTAAACTCGATGAAAGGAACACTGTTAACACTTTTCAGCAAGTTGCAATCATGAAATACAGAAATAAAGAGTTTTTCAAAAACAAGGTCTAATTCATGTTTGAGTCACTGTAAGTACCATTTTGCTGTACTGTTTAAGCTCGATGAAAGGAACATTGTTGACACTTTTCAGCAAGTTGCAATCATGAAATACAGAAATAAAGAGTTTTTCAAAAACAAGGTCTAAGTCATGTTTGAGTCACTCTGTAAGTACCATTTTGCTGTACTGTTTAAGCTCGATGAAAGGAACATTGTTGACACTTTTCAGCAAGTTGCAATCATGAAATACAGAAATAAAGAGTTTTTCAAAAACAAGGTCTAAGTCATGTTTGAGTCACTCTGTAAGTACCATTTTGCTGTACTGTTTAAGCTCGATGAAAGGAACATTGTTGACACTTTTCAGCAAGTTGCAATCATGAAATACAGAAATAAAGAGTTTTTCAAAAACAAGGTCTAAGTCATGTTTGAGTCACTCTGTAAGTAACATTTTGCTGTACTGTTTAAGCTCGATGAAAGGAACATTGTTGACACTTTTCAGCAAGTTGCAATCATTGAAATACAGAAATAAACAGTTTTTCAAAAACAAGGTCTAAGTCACGTTTGAGTCACTCTGTAAGTACCATTTTGCTGTACTGTTTAAACTCGATGAAAGGAACACTGTTAACACTTTTCAGCAAGTTGCAATCATGAAATACAGAAATAAAGAGTTTTTCAAAAACAAAGTCTAAGTCATGTTTGAGTCACTCTGTAAGTACCATTTTTGCTGTACTGTTTAAACTCGATGAAAGGAACACTGTTGACACTTTTCAGCAAGTTGCAACAATGAAATACAGAAATAAAGAGTTTTTCAAAAACAAGGTCTAATTCATGTTTGAGTCACTCTGTAAGAACCATTTTGCTGTACTGTTTAAGCTCGATGAAAGGAACATTGTTGACACTTTTCAGCAAGTTGCAATCATGAAATACAGAAATAAACAGTTTTTCAAAAACAAGGTCTAAGTCATGTTTGAGTCAATCTGTAAGTACCATTTTTGCTGTACTGTTTAAACTCGATGAAAGGAACACTGTTAACACTTTTCAGCAAGTTGCAATCATGAAATACAGAAATAAAGAGTTTTTCAAAAACAAGGTCTAAGTCATGTTTGAGTCACTCTGTAAGTACCATTTTGCTGTACTGTTTAAGCTCGATGAAAGGAACATTGTTGACACTTTTCAGCAAGTTGCAATCATGAAATACAGAAATAAAGAGTTTTTCAAAAACAAGGTCTAAGTCATGTTTGAGTCACTCTGTAAGTACCATTTTGCTGTACTGTTTAAGCTCGATGAAAGGAACATTGTTGACACTTTTCAGCAAGTTGCAATCATGAAATACAGAAATAAAGAGTTTTTCAAAAACAAGGTCTAAGTCATGTTTGAGTCACTCTGTAAGTACCATTTTGCTGTACTGTTTAAGCTCGATGAAAGGAACATTGTTGACACTTTTCAGCAAGTTGCAATCATGAAATACAGAAATAAAGAGTTTTTCAAAAACAAGGTCTAAGTCATGTTTGAGTCACTCTGTAAGTACCATTTTGCTGTACTGTTTAAGCTCGATGAAAGGAACATTGTTGACACTTTTCAGCAAGTTGCAATCATGAAATACAGAAATAAAGAGTTTTTCAAAAACAAGGTCTAAGTCATGTTTGAGTCACTCTGTAAGTACCATTTTGCTGTACTGTTTAAGCTCGATGAAAGGAACATTGTTGACACTTTTCAGCAAGTTGCAATCATGTAATACAGAAATAAAAAGTTTTTCAAAAACAAGGTCTAAGTCATGTTTGAGTCACTCTGTAAGTACCATTTTTGCTGTACTGTTTAAACTCGATGAAAGGAACACTGTTAACACTTTTCAGCAAGTTGCAATCATGAAATACAGAAATAAAGAGTTTTTCAAAAACAAGGTCTAATTCATGTTTGAGTCATCTGTAAGTACCATTTTGCTGTACTGTTTAAGCTCGATGAAAGGAACATTGTTGACACTTTTCAGCAAGTTGCAATCATGAAATACAGAAATAAAGAGTTTTTCAAAAACAAGGTCTAAGTCATGTTTGAGTCACTCTGTAAGTACCATTTTGCTGTACTGTTTAAACTCAATGAAGAACCCTGTTAACACTTTTCAGCAAGATGCAATCATGAAATACAGAAATAAAGAGTTTTTCAAAAACAAGGTCTAAGTCATGTTTGAGTCACAGTGTAAGTACCATTTTGCTGTACTGTTTAAGCTCGATGAAAGGAACATTGTTGACTCTTTTCAGCAAGTTGCAATCATGAAATACAGAAATAAACAGTTTTTCAAAAACAAGGTCTAAGTCATGTTTGAGTCACTCTGTAAGAACCATTTTGCTGTACTGTTTAAGCTCGATGAAAGGAACATTGTTGACACTTTTCAGCAAGTTGCAATCATGAAATACAGAAATAAACAGTTTTTCAAAAACAAGGTCTAAGTCATGTTTGAGTCACTCTGTAAGTACCATTTTTGCTGTACTGTTTAAACTCGATGAAAGGAACACTGTTAACACTTTTC
This sequence comes from Salmo salar, assembly GCF_905237065.1. Taxonomy (NCBI): domain Eukaryota; kingdom Metazoa; phylum Chordata; class Actinopteri; order Salmoniformes; family Salmonidae; genus Salmo; species Salmo salar. The sequence continues at coordinate 17,403 of NW_025548639.1, forward strand.
AGCAAGTTGCAATCATGAAATACAGAAATAAAGAGTTTTTCAAAAACAAGGTCTAAGTCATGTTTGAGTCACTCTGTAAGTACCATTTTGCTGTACTGTTTAAGCTCGATGAAAGGAACATTGTTGACACTTTTCAGCAAGTTGCAATCATGAAATACAGAAATAAAGAGTTTTTCAAAAACAAGGTCTAAGTCATGTTTGAGTCAATCTGTAAGTACCATTTTTGCTGTACTGTTTAAACTCGATGAAAGGAACACTGTTAACACTTTTCAGCAAGTTGCAATCATGAAATACAGAAATAAAGAGTTTTTCAAAAACAAGGTCTAAGTCATGTTTGAGTCACTCTGTAAGTACCATTTTGCTGTACTGTTTAAGCTCGATGAAAGGAACATTGTTGACACTTTTCAGCAAGTTGCAATCATGAAATACAGAAATAAAGAGTTTTTCAAAAACAAGGTCTAAGTCATGTTTGAGTCACTCTGTAAGTACCATTTTGCTGTACTGTTTAAGCTCGATGAAAGGAACATTGTTGACACTTTTCAGCAAGTTGCAATCATGTAATACAGAAATAAAAAGTTTCTCAAAAACAAGGTCACTCTGTAAGTACCATGTTTGTCGAACTGCTTAATCAGGGTGATAAGAACACTGTTGACACTTTTCAGCAAGTTGCAATGATGTAATAAAGAAATAAACAGTTTCTCAAAAACAAGGTCACTCTGTAAGTACCATTTTGCTGTACTGTTTAAACTCGATGAAATGAACACTGTTAACACTTTTCAGCAAGTTGCAATCATGAAATACAGAAATAAAGAGTTTTTCAAAAACAAGGTCTAATTCATGTTTGAGTCACTCTGTAAGAACCATTTTGCTGTACTGTTTAAGCTCGATGAAAGGAACATTGTTGACACTTTTCAGCAAGTTGCAATCATGAAATACAGAAATAAACAGTTTTTGAAAAACAAGGTCTAAGTCATGTTTGAGTCACTCTGTAAGTACCATTTTTGCTGTACTGTTTAAACTCGATGAAAGGAACACTGTTAACACTTTTCAGCAAATTGCAATCATGAAATACAGAAATAAAGAGTTTTTCAAAAACAAGCTCTAATTCATGTTTGAGTCACTCTGTAAGAACCATTTTGCTGTACTGTTTAAGCTCGATGAAAGGAACATTGTTGACACTTTTCAGCAAGTTGCAATCATGAAATACAGAAATAAACAGTTTTTCAAAAACAAGGTCTAAGTCATGTTTGAGTCAATCTGTAAGTACCATTTTTGCTGTACTGTTTAAACTCGATGAAAGGAACACTGTTAACACTTTTCAGCAAGTTGCAATCATGAAATACAGAAATAAAGAGTTTTTCAAAAACAAGGTCTAATTCATGTTTGAGTCACTGTAAGTACCATTTTGCTGTACTGTTTAAGCTCGATGAAAGGAACATTGTTGACACTTTTCAGCAAGTTGCAATCATGAAATACAGAAATAAAGAGTTTTTCAAAAACAAGGTCTAAGTCATGTTTGAGTCACTCTGTAAGTACCATTTTGCTGTACTGTTTAAACTCAATGAAGAACCCTGTTAACACTTTTCAGCAAGATGCAATCATGAAATACAGAAATAAAGAGTTTTTCAAAAACAAGGTCTAAGTCATGTTTGAGTCACAGTGTAAGTACCATTTTGCTGTACTGTTTAAGCTCGATGAAAGGAACATTGTTGACAATTTTCAGCAAGTTGCAATCATGAAATACAGAAATAAACAGTTTTTCAAAAACAAGGTCTAAGTCATGTTTGAGTCACTCTGTAAGAACCATTTTGCTGTACTGTTTAAGCTCGATGAAAGGAACATTGTTGACACTTTTCAGCAAGTTGCAATCATGAAATACAGAAATAAACAGTTTTTCAAAAACAAGGTCTAAGTCATGTTTGAGTCACTCTGTAAGTACCATTTTTGCTGTACTGTTTAAACTCGATGAAAGGAACACTGTTAACACTTTTCAGCAAGTTGCAATCATGAAATACAGAAATAAAGAGTTTTTCAAAAACAAGGTCTAATTCATGTTTGAGTCACTGTAAGTACCATTTTGCTGTACTGTTTAAGCTCGATGAAAGGAACATTGTTGACACTTTTCAGCAAGTTGCAATCATGAAATACAGAAATAAAGAGTTTTTCAAAAACAAGGTCTAAGTCATGTTTGAGTCACTCTGTAAGTACCATTTTGCTGTACTGTTTAAGCTCGATGAAAGGAACATTGTTGACACTTTTCAGCAAGTTGCAATCATGAAATACAGAAATAAAGAGTTTTTCAAAAACAAGGTCTAAGTCATGTTTGAGTCACTCTGTAAGTACCATTTTGCTGTACTGTTTAAGCTCGATGAAAGGAACATTGTTGACACTTTTCAGCAAGTTGCAATCATGAAATACAGAAATAAAGAGTTTTTCAAAAACAAGGTCTAAGTCATGTTTGAGTCACTCTGTAAGTAACATTTTGCTGTACTGTTTAAGCTCGATGAAAGGAACATTGTTGACACTTTTCAGCAAGTTGCAATCATTGAAATACAGAAATAAAGAGTTTTTCAAAAACAAGGTCTAAGTCATGTTTGAGTCACTCTGTAAGTACCATTTTGCTGTACTGTTTAAGCTCGATGAAAGGAACATTGTTGACACTTTTCAGCAAGTTGCAATCATGAAATACAGAAATAAACAGTTTTTCAAAAACAAGGTCTAAGTCATGTTTGAGTCACTCTGTAAGTACCATTTTTGCTGTACTGTTTAAACTCGATGAAAGGAACATTGTTGACACTTTTCAGCAAGTTGCAACAATGAAATACAGAAATAAAGAGTTTTTCAAAAACAAGGTCTAATTCATGTTTGAGTCACTGTAAGTACCATTTTGCTGTACTGTTTAAGCTCGATGAAAGGAACATTGTTGACACTTTTCAGCAAGTTGCAATCATGAAATACAGAAATAAACAGTTTTTCAAAAACAAGGTCTAAGTCATGTTTGAGTCAATCTGTAAGTACCATTTTTGCTGTACTGTTTAAACTCGATGAAAGGAACACTGTTAACACTTTTCAGCAAGTTGCAATCATGACATACAGAAATAAAGAGTTTTTCAAAAACAAGGTCTAAGTCATGTTTGAGTCACTCTGTAAGTACCATTTTGCTGTACTGTTTAAGCTCGATGAAAGGAACATTGTTGACACTTTTCAGCAAGTTGCAATCATGAAATACAGAAATAAAGAGTTTTTCAAAAACAAGGTCTAAGTCATGTTTGAGTCACTCTGTAAGTACCATTTTGCTGTACTGTTTAAGCTCGATGAAAGGAACATTGTTGACACTTTTCAGCAAGTTGCAATCATGAAATACAGAAATAAAGAGTTTTTCAAAAACAAGGTCTAAGTCATGTTTGAGTCACTCTGTAAGTACCATTTTGCTGTACTGTTTAAGCTCGATGAAAGGAACATTGTTGACACTTTTCAGCAAGTTGCAATCATGAAATACAGAAATAAAGAGTTTTTCAAAAACAAGGTCTAAGTCATGTTTGAGTCACTCTGTAAGTACCATTTTGCTGTACTGTTTAAGCTCGATGAAAGGAACATTGTTGACACTTTTCAGCAAGTTGCAATCATGAAATACAGAAATAAAGAGTTTTTCAAAAACAAGGTCTAAGTCATGTTTGAGTCACTCTGTAAGTACCATTTTGCTGTACTGTTTAAGCTCGATGAAAGGAACATTGTTGACACTTTTCAGCAAGTTGCAATCATGTAATACAGAAATAAAAAGTTTTTCAAAAACAAGGTCTAAGTCATGTTTGAGTCACTCTGTAAGTACCATTTTGCTGTACTGTTTAAGCTCGATGAAAGGAACATTGTTGACACTTTTCAGCAAGTTGCAATCATGTAATACAGAAATAAAAAGTTTCTCAAAAACAAGGTCACTCTGTAAGTACCATGTTTGTCGAACTGCTTAATCAGGGTGATAAGAACACTGTTGACACTTTTCAGCAAGTTGCAATGATGTAATAAAGAAATAAACAGTTTCTCAAAAACAAGGTCACTCTGTAAGTACCATTTTGCTGTACTGTTTAAACTCGATGAAAGGAACACTGTTAACACTTTTCAGCAAGTTGCAATCATGAAATACAGAAATAAAGAGTTTTTCAAAAACAAGGTCTAATTCATGTTTGAGTCACTCTGTAAGAACCATTTTGCTGTACTGTTTAAGCTCGATGAAAGGAACATTGTTGACACTTTTCAGCAAGTTGCAATCATGAAATACAGAAATAAACAGTTTTTGAAAAACAAGGTCTAAGTCATGTTTGAGTCACTCTGTAAGTACCATTTTGCTGTACTGTTTAAGCTCGATGAAAGGAACACTGTTGACACTTTTCAGCAAGTTGCAATCATGAAATACAGAAATAAACAGTTTTTCAAAAACAAGGTCTAAGTCATGTTTGAGTCAATCTGTAAGTACCATTTTTGCTGTACTGTTTAAGCTCGATGAAAGGAACATTGTTGACACTTTTCAGCAAGTTGCAATCATGAAATACAGAAATAAAGAGTTTTTCAAAAACAAGGTCTAATTCATGTTTGAGTCACTGTAAGTACCATTTTGCTGTACTGTTTAAGCTCGATGAAAGGAACATTGTTGACACTTTTCAGCAAGTTGCAATCATGAAATACAGAAATAAAGAGTTTTTCAAAAACAAGGTCTAAGTCATGTTTGAGTCACTCTGTAAGTACCATTTTGCTGTACTGTTTAAACTCAATGAAGAACCCTGTTAACACTTTTCAGCAAGATGCAATCATGAAATACAGAAATAAAGAGTTTTTCAAAAACAAGGTCTAAGTCATGTTTGAGTCACAGTGTAAGTACCATTTTGCTGTACTGTTTAAGCTCGATGAAAGGAACATTGTTGAAACTTTTCAGCAAGTTGCAATCATGAAATACAGAAATAAACAGTTTTTCAAAAACAAGGTCTAAGTCATGTTTGAGTCACTCTGTAAGAACCATTTTGCTGTACTGTTTAAGCTCGATGAAAGGAACATTGTTGACACTTTTCAGCAAGTTGCAATCATGAAATACAGAAATAAACAGTTTTTCAAAAACAAGGTCTAAGTCATGTTTGAGTCACTCTGTAAGTACCATTTTTGCTGTACTGTTTAAACTCGATGAAAGGAACACTGTTAACACTTTTCAGCAAGTTGCAATCATGAAATACAGAAATAAAGAGTTTTTCAAAAACAAGGTCTAATTCATGTTTGAGTCAATCTGTAAGTACCATTTTGCTGTACTGTTTAAGCTCGATGAAAGGAACATTGTTGACACTTTTCAGCAAGTTGCAATCATGAAATACAGAAATAAAGAGTTTTTCAAAAACAAGGTCTAAGTCATGTTTGAGTCACTCTGTAAGTACCATTTTGCTGTATTGTTTAAGCTCGATGAAAGGAACATTGTTGACACTTTTCAGCAAGTTGCAATCATGAAATACAGAAATAAAGAGTTTTTCAAAAACAAGGTCTAAGTCATGTTTGAGTCACTCTGTAAGTACCATTTTTGCTGTACTGTTTAAACTCGATGAAAGGAACACTGTTAACACTTTTCAGCAAGTTGCAATCATGAAATACAGAAATAAAGAGTTTTTCAAAAACAAGGTCTAATTCATGTTTGAGTCACAGTGTAAGAACCATTTTGCTGTACTGTTTAAGCTCGATGAAAGGAACATTGTTGACACTTTTCAGCAAGTTGCAATCATGAAATACAGAAATAAAGAGTTTTTCAAAAACAAGGTCTAAGTCATGTTTGAGTCAATCTGTAAGTACCATTTTTGCTGTACTGTTTAAACTCGATGAAAGGAACACTGTTAACACTTTTCAGCAAGTTGCAATCATGAAATACAGAAATAAAGAGTTTTTCAAAAACAAGGTCTAAGTCATGTTTGAGTCACTCTGTAAGTACCATTTTGCTGTACTGTTTAAGCTCGATGAAAGGAACATTGTTGACACTTTTCAGCAAGTTGCAATCATGAAATACAGAAATAAAGAGTTTTTCAAAAACAAGGTCTAAGTCATGTTTGAGTCACTCTGTAAGTACCATTTTGCTGTACTGTTTAAACTCGATGAAAGGAACACTGTTAACACTTTTCAGCAAGTTGCAATCATGAAATACAGAAATAAAGAGTTTTTCAAAAACAAGGTCTAAGTCATGTTTGAGTCACAGTGTAAGAACCATTTTGCTGTACTGTTTAAGCTCGATGAAAGGAACATTGTTGACACTTTTCAGCAAGTTGCAATCATGAAATACAGAAATAAACAGTTTTTCAAAAACAAGGTCTAAGTCATGTTTGAGTCACTCTGTAAGTACCATTTTGCTGTACTGTTTAAGCTCGATGAAAGGAACACTGTTGACACTTTTCAGCAAGTTGCAATCATGAAATACAGAAATAAAGAGTTTTTCAAAAACAAGGTCTAAGTCATGTTTGAGTCACTCTGTAAGTACCATTTTTGCTGTACTGTTTAAACTCGATGAAAGGAACACTGTTGACACTTTTCAGCAAGTTGCAATCATGAAATACAGAAATAAAGAGTTTTTCAAAAACAAGGTCTAATTCATGTTTGAGTCATCTGTAAGTACCATTTTGCTGTACTGTTTAAGCTCGATGAAAGGAACATTGTTGACACTTTTCAGCAAGTTGCAATCATGAAATACAGAAATAAAGAGTTTTTCAAAAACAAGGTCTAAGTCATGTTTGAGTCACTCTGTAAGTACCATTTTGCTGTACTGTTTAAGCTCGATGAAAGGAACATTGTTGACACTTTTCAGCAAGTTGCAATCATGAAATACAGAAATAAAGAGTTTTTCAAAAACAAGGTCTAAGTCATGTTTGAGTCAATCTGTAAGTACCATTTTTGCTGTACTGTTTAAACTCGATGAAAGGAACACTGTTAACACTTTTCAGCAAGTTGCAATCATGAAATACAGAAATAAAGAGTTTTTCAAAAACAAGGTCTAAGTCATGTTTGAGTCACTCTGTAAGTACCATTTTGCTGTACTGTTTAAGCTCGATGAAAGGAACATTGTTGACACTTTTCAGCAAGTTGCAATCATGAAATACAGAAATAAAGAGTTTTTCAAAAACAAGGTCTAAGTCATGTTTGAGTCACTCTGTAAGTACCATTTTG